>NW_023659441.1:616042-628542 GCF_015228065.2 Penaeus monodon
GGATCGGTTGACCGAGCCCCGAGTCCTAGGGGCGTTTGCCGGCGTTGACCAGAGCGACCTGAAAGGGAAGGCGACTCGGTCTTCATCGGTGGGCGGACTTCGAGGCTCCAGACATACGTGCTCTCATCGCATGAGGAAGCCAGGGTCATCATAGGAAGGGAGGAACACATGGATCATGGATGATGGTGGTGGTGATGGAGATAGGGAAGGGGATGGGGGTGAATATGGAGATTTACTCGGTCTAACCCATTTTCTCTCTCTATCTATGTCTCTCTCTCTCTCTATCTGTCTGTCTTTCTGTCTGTCTGTCTTTCTGTCTATATCTCTCTCTCTTGTTCATTTGCTCTGTACACCTCTATTTTCTGTATCCACTACATCTACTACATCACTTCCCCATCCACTACACTACTGTTCCATCCACTACACCGTTGCCCCGTCCACTGCACCACTGTCCCATCCACTACACCGTTGCCCCATCCACTACACCACTGCCCCATCCACTACACCACTGCCCCATCCACTACACCGTTTCCCCATCCACTACACCACTGCCCCATCCACTACACCGTTGCCCCATCCACTCCACCACTGTCCCATCTACGCCACTGCCCCATTTACTTCATTCATTGTGTTCGCCCCCCCCCCCCCTCCCCATCCCTCAGATCGCCGACTGCGCCTGAGCCGAGTTGCCGGCGCTCCCCGAAGCTACGTCAAGGGCTACTTACGAGGCTGGTGTTGCTGCTGTTCGAGGCAGCCATCGTAACCGCTGGGGTGTAGCTTGCGGTTGTTGCTGAAGCGTTGGCGGTGTCCTTGCGGCAGTTGGCGCTGCGGGTTGCAAGTGGGCTCGCTGTGGCCTTGCTGCACGGGAATAAGGTGGGTGGTTGTAATTGGTGTGGTAAAGCATGTGTATAGCACACGAAACGGTGAGGTGATGGCCGGAGACCTCCGTCGAGGAAGTCAGGGGATGGAGTGGGAGGGATGATCTTGGCAGGGACCTAGGGCTCGTGGGGCAGATGAGAGGACTCAGGGCTGTTGTTGGCAATGTGGGAAGGGGTGATGCGGTATGTCTGGAACCCCTTTAAGGAAGGAAGGTGTGAGAACTAGCAGGTCCAGGGGTGTCAGGTGTATAAACATATATATACATATATATATATATATATATATATATATATATATATATATATATATGTATGTATATACAAATAAATATATATTTACATGTATATACATACATACCCTACTACAAACATATGTGTATGTCTATATGTGTGTGCATGTATGTATTCATAAAAATATAAATAAATAAATATATATATACACACACATATATGTAAATATATTCATTTATACATATATATTTACATATATATATATATATATATATATATACACACACACATACATACATATGTATGTATGTGTGTGTCTGTATATATGTATAATGTATATGTATGTCTATATGCATATACATGTATATATATGCAAATATATATACATGCTTATGCATGTGTATGTGTATGTATATATATATATACACACACATATGACTGCCGCGATGGTCCAGTGGTTAGAACACTGGACTCCGACCCTCGTGGTCCCTAGTTCAATTCTCCGTCGCGGCAGTTGTAAAAATACCTGCACTCTGAGTGCTTGCTCGAGCCCAATCTCATGGCGAGGAAACGACATATCGCCTTGAGAAGTCAAACGCAGGTGTCGTAGGGGAAGTCGCCCCCGTGGCACACGTGTTAGTACGCTGAACCACGGTTGATTAAGAAGGGCATCCAACCATGAAAGGGTGGTACTGCCAAATCTCTCAATAGTGAATTGAGGGAGGCCTATGTCCTGCAGTGGAATAAATGGATGTTGAAAAAAAAAAAAAAAAAAAAAAAAATATATATATATATGCATATATATATACATATATATATTCATATATAATATAAATGTATATATATATATATATATATATATATATATATAATATATATATATATATATATATATATATATATGTATATATATATAAATATGCATATGCATATATATATATATATATATATATATATATATATATTATATATTATAACACACATGCATATTCATATATTATATATATATATATATATATATTATATGCATATATATATATTTATAAATATATTCATATATATATATAATATATATATATATATATATATATATATATATATAATATATATATATGCATATAAGTAGTTGTGTAAGGACATCCATCCTCCTCTCATGTGCATACATGAGTGTGTAAAACAGGAAGTAGGGTAATGCCCCCTGGAAACCGGAAATGTTTAACGTAAACCAATGACTGTAACGGGAAGTGTTTAAAACGAAAATCAATGACCGTAACGGGAATCATTAACCATAGTTAATGATGGCTAACATGCACACCAGACTACTTACGGTCATTCATGCTGCATCATAGCAAAAAGTAGGCATAATCAAAGTGATTACCCATAATCAATGGAAATCATTAACTGACTTAAGATATCTGACAGGCACAGGGTGTCCCTCCCCCCCCTCCTATCCAATACAGGCGACTGGACAAAAACGACTCCCCTTTACGCATCACATAAGTAGATTAATGGACCATGAAAGTAATTACGTAATCAAAATCTGTAACCGAAGTCATTAACCATAGTTAATGATGTCTAACACACACACAAACACACACACACACACATACACACACACACTCCTGCAGGACTCCCTTCCCCTCCCTTCCTCTCTGAAACAATATGCCTCATGTATGCCTGGTACCACAGATGACCCCTCCTACCCAGCACCCCCTCTCCCATACCCATCCACCCCACCCCACGCCGCAATATTCATCATACTTGTACCTGAATCGATAATTGACCCTGTTACACACACGAGTGATCACCCCTCCTAATGAATGAAGCTATAATAATCCAACCCAATGTCAAGTGTCACAGATGACCCACCTCCATCGTCACCCCCCTCCCCTCCCACCCTGCCCCGCAATATTCATCGTGTTTAAACTTGCACCTGGATCGATAATTGACCCTCCTACAGACGAGTGACCACCCCTTTTAATGAATGAAACTATGCAAACAAACATTAGGTTAATTATTGGCCCTTATTGACCCGATCCAATGTAGAATAATTCCACGATAAAGCACCTGCACACCTGAAGGGCTCCTCTCCCCCCCCCATCCAAACATGCATCCAGCTGCTGACATAGGCAAAGGTCCTGATACCAGGTGCTACAGATGACCCTCCCCCCATCTAGCACCGCAATATATTTCATGTTTGAACTTGTAACTGACTCGACAAATGACCGTGTTACAGACGAGAGATCACCCCTCATAACCAATAACAAATAACCGCACAAGGGAAAGAACCCTACCGCAGGATGGACAGAAGTCAGGCCAGGTAATGACCAAATTCAAGGTGTTGACCCGAGAACAGGTGACCCCTCCTTCCTATCGCCCCTGCTGCACATTCCTCCATACCCCATTACAAAGCAATAATAGTAAGAAAAGGAAGCAAATAAACAGTCCCACAAGTCCTGCTTAAGGAGATAATACAGCCCTGCACTGAAGTGTTGTTATCACATCTATAGCCAATGAGCATGACATGATCAATAACCGTGACAGGGAGAGAGATTTCCCCTTCCCTCCCACCCTCACCCCTACCCTCTTTCGGGTCGTCGAAAGAGGGTAAAATTGGTATTCTCAGCTAGTCACAGGATGCGATACAGGTTAAGAATATTAATCTGAAAGGGATCGCTGGTGTTGATCCGATAATTACATTTAGCTTTCCGACATGATTTCAGTTTAACTTAAATCTCTAAAGCATTCCAATAATAAGAATTCATTTCAGCCAAAAGGATTATAAAATTCGTTGCTTTAATGCCGTTATTACTGTTTTCAAACATGACTTTAGTACATACAAACAGACACAAACAAAAATCATATCGGTCGAGTTCCATATAACGACGATAATACTAACCTCTTCTTGCTCAGAGGTGCTACAGACGTCTTGAGGTGTAACCAAACAAGAAAAGGAAATCCACTTTAACCCATACTGAGATCGATAATGTTCGCATTATATAAGACAAAAATATATGAATCTGACAAAGTCCGTTTCTCACCCATATACACATGTAAAAAAATCACCCAAAAAGACTATAATCAATATCTTTAAAATCATTACAAATGCATAATATATCAAAGGCTTAATAAGAATAACAGAAATTACTTATTTTTGCGGGACGATTGATAAGCTTGCGACCTTCTCTCATCTTTCAACATGTTATACTAGTCGTTCTTACATCCCAAAGGCATCTTCATAGTAAGAATACAATTCAATGAAAAGGATGATGAAACTCTTGTTCTACTCAATATGCCTTTATTATGACTTTCAAGCTTACGCAAACACGCATCCGAACAGGCGAGAACACAAAGAAAAGAAAAGTAACCGGCTTAAATTTGCTATGTAAATTACCACTATTTCATGTTTGAAAATTCTAGGCTTATACCGCAGGTTATACAACAGGTTAATTACCTAATAGATTGAAAAGTTGCTGGTTTTGATTCTATTTAGAGAGAAGTAATTGGGTTTTCAACGTATCTGCACCTGGTCAAAGGCAGGTTTCTCCCTCATATTTATGCCTGAACAGCTAATTATCTACCAACTAGGGTCATCACCTGTCCCCACGTGCCGACCCAGTTATGTTTTGCTAATTAGCCTCAAGGGGCAATACAATGTTCCTACCTCATCTCTCAATTTTCTGCAATCTCCAACAGGGAATGTATTCAGCCTTCCCTTAAGGCCTATATGTAAACTATATGCAGACGGGCATATCCATGCATGAGAGGTTGCATATCAATACCGTGCATTCCCTTTCTGATATAAGAAGACCAGTGCAAACATAAGTTATGGATGGATTAGCTTTTTCAGTAATCTACTCTCGTCTATGAAATTTGTCCATAATACCTGCCTACAAGTATATAGGAAGAAAAAGAACGATGCAACGGTAGCAAATATTGTTAGGTACTTTATTCATTTATCTAGCAAATATACTTTTTGTCTCCTACAAGAACGGGAAAATCATTGCAAAAGGACATAAATAACCTTGCTAACGGGCATAAATCAGCCAAACTTTACTTCTCGATTTTCCCGACATTGTCTTTCTCACCTGTCTACAAATATGCGGTAAGAGATGGGGAGGAGGCTAGATAAGTTGCTATCTTTCGGAGACGGTCACCGTCGGACCACGATGATGTACTTTATTGGAAAATGCGCATTCAGGCACCACTTTTTAAGTAAAACATGCATATATTTTCTTAAATCTCCCTTTACAAAGAGACAAATATTTTTACACCGCCACTGAATAAAACTTACTACTTGACCTCTTCAATGTTTTCTGAATAACTTAATATACAATCATGCTAAATGAAGAAACACTGGTATGTTTTAACATCCTTCACCTATAATTTTTCACTATGTCACTTAGTGCTGTAGTGGCGAAAAAAGTTAAAGATCCATATAAACTATTTTTATTAAAAAAAAATCAAAACATACGAAAAGAAGGTTCTTACTAATTGTTAACACATTTCCCCTTTTAGCAACTGAACGGGAAAATCATTGCAAAAGGACATAAATAACCTTGCTAACGGGCATAAATCAGCCAAACTTTACTTCTCGATTTTCCCGACATTGTCTTTCTCACCTGTCTACAAATATGCGGTAAGAGATGGGGAGGAGGCTAGATAAGTTGCTATCTTTCGGAGACGGTCACCGTCGGACCACGATGATGTACTTTATTGGAAAATGCGCATTCAGGCACCACTTTTTAAGTAAAACATGCATATATTTTCTTAAATCTCCCTTTACAAAGAGACAAATATTTTTACACCGCCACTGAATAAAACTTACTACTTGACCTCTTCAATGTTTTCTGAATAACTTAATATACAATCATGCTAAATGAAGAAACACTGGTATGTTTTAACATCCTTCACCTATAATTTTTCACTATGTCACTTAGTGCTGTAGTGGCGAAAAAAGTTAAAGATCCATATAAACTATTTTTATTAAAAAAAAATCAAAACATACGAAAAGAAGGTTCTTACTAATTGTTAACACATTTCCCCTTTTAGCAACTGACTCTATCAAAACTTTTATGAAATATGAAAAAAATGAGGTAAAGTAATACAACTTGTTTGTCCTTCATGTCATAAAGTTTTTATAATTGTTCATGTATTGGACAAAGACAGAGACAAATTAACCTGAAGGTGGGATTTTTGACCATGGGTATTTTTACCCGAGGGAGTAAAAATATACATGATACCCTCGATGCGACAGATCTTAGCAGACAGCATGCAAATTTCCAACTGATAATGTTTGATGCGTTTTTTAAAATCTTTTCTTAAACCAAGTTATCAACAACTATATATTACTTTTCCTAATCGAACCATTCTTTGTAAAATAAAAAAATAAATAAAGGTACTCTCTTTTCCTTGTTATGCATCTTCATCAGATATTCTTGTTTTTACCTGGCAGTAAAGGTGTATATGATGAGCAATATACACTCGAGGAGGTAATTTACGGAGACAGGGTTGAAATTCACAGTCCTAACCCCCCTAACGGAAGCCGCCTTGCCGTGGTGGGGGGCTTGAGGTCCCAACGATCTGGTGAGCCGGACCAGAGGGCTACCCATACTGGAGGGGTCACCAGTGAGGGATGAGAGAAAATGGCTTCCTGGTGCACCAAGGCCTAAGAGAGGGGATGGTGCACCCATCCCTGGTTCATTCCATCTTGGACCAGGGATAACTCTCCCACGTGTGTCTGCTGTGTGTGGCATCCCGTATTACCAGGAGACAGGAGTCCTGGAGGTTGAGCGATGCTGCACGCTGCTCCCTGCAGCTAGCAACACACCTATTTGGTCCTTTATTCTGGTTAGACGGATGGCTTGATCAAGGCACGGTCAAATCAATCGGCTGGTCAAATATGGCTAGGGTCAAGCAGGTACTATTTATTCGGTAGCGCATAGGTCCCGCGACTGCCATCAGTACTGTAATAGTGGCTGCGTATATTTCCTCATTACCCCTATGGCTATTGGGAGATTTTCAGCCCCAACTATAGCCTCCCCTCGTTGGACTCCATGGTGGGTGGGGGGGGGTGAGGAAATGAAGAATTCCAATTTGTATGAGTACTACAAATTTACAAAGATCTAGCTCTCTCCCTGACGACCTACTCAATCCCCCGACCATTCCCTCTGGAACATCACATGTTGTCACTCTGGAACCTTTCCAGCTTCCAAAGGGCAAGAATGGGAATCATAATGGTTCCCGGGCTCCCAAACCAGGTAAGAAGGGGAAACGTCCTCCTCAATCCACTAAGGAAATCTTACCTAGTAAATATGAAAGCATTACATATAGTAAGTACCTAGTAGTGAAGACCATTGATGGTGTATCAATCATGGATCTTGATACTTTCGAAGTACATCGAAAAATTGTTGAAGTATGTCAATGTGATCCTCGCATCACCCCACAGTGAGATGGTAGCCTGATAGTTGAGGTCTCGTCACCAGACGAGAGTGACCGTCCGTGTGTGATATGCAACATTCCTGGGGCTCAAGTTTCATGTTCTCCTCACAAAACCCTCAATCAGTGTAAGGGAATTGTCTTTTCCCGAGACTGATGAGGTATTCTTGAGGAGAAATGTTAGAGGAACTAGAGAATTTTAATGTAGTGGCGTAAAACGTTTTAGGAAGAAAGTTGATGGTTGGAACAGTCGACACCAGCTCTTCTTCTAACTTTTAACACGTTAGTCCTTCAAGAATCGGTTAAGTTAGCATGGTACCACCTCAAGGTAAAGCCATATGTGCCCAACCCTATGCGGTGCTTCCACTGCCAGGATTATGGGCATGGAGCCAACTCTTGCCGTTTTAAAGAAAATGGGCAACCAAGAGTATGTGTAAAGTGTGGTACAGCAGGTCATCAAGGAGTGACAACTGTCAGGTCCAATATGCTGTTACCACTGCAAAGAAGCTCATGAAGCTTCTTCAAAGCAGTGTAAAAGGTACAAATTTGAAAAGGAAGTATTGGTAATAAGGAGCAAGGAGAAAGTTAGTTTTCCAGAGGCAAAGCGATGTGCCCGTGTGCTATTTGCACAGCCAGGTAAGTCCTTTGCTTCAGTTCTAGCCCATCCTCCTTCCCACCAACCCTTGCCCTCCAATGCTTCTTACAACACACACTCTGCCACTTCCTTTAACCCTCAGTCGCAAATTGCTGACACTGCCTCTGGTGAGTTGTTCCACCAGAAACGGAGTAGGAGTGAGGGGTCTATTGAGGAGACTCCTCCTCCCAAAGTAAGGTCTTTGGAGCCATCATTTAAGGATCCAGAGGCCTCAACGGTGATAGCTCCAGCTGCCACAACATCCACAGGGGCCTCCGCTGCTAGACAGAATGCCCCTGAAGCAAAGGCTCAGGTCCGTTCTTTGCCCAGGCAAAGAAATCCTGAACCTGTCCAAGGGAAACCTGTGGAAAGTAGTTCCGCAGGTAAGCAACCATTAAAAAGGTACTCCCAGGATCATGGAAAGGGACAGCCTAAAGGTGTGAGGCAAACCTTGACCACAGGTGCTGCCAAACACCTTATGAAGAAGTAATATAAAGAACTGGATACCCTAATCCAATGGAACTGTCAGGGAATTCATGCAAAATGGGAAGAACTGCAATATCTGATTGCTTCATATAATCCAGTTTGTGTATGTCTACAAGAGATTATAAACAGGGAAAATTGTACCATTTCCCTGAGAGGATTCCAAGTTCAAGCCCATTATGGGACCTTTGACAATGGACCTCATGGAGGAGTAGCAGTAATGGTACGTCAAGATATTCCCTTCCAGGCCATCCACCTGCAGACAACACTGCAGTAGAAGGCTGTGAGAATAGGCTTGACACGACCTTACACTGTTGCATCCATCTACCTTCCTCCACATAATCTGAACATTAATGATTTGGAAAATCTACTTGAGCAGTTGCCACATCCATTTCTACTCTTGTGAGATTTCAATGGTCGGCATCACCTCTGGGGAGACACTTTGTGCAACCCTCGAGGAAGGGCCTTGGAGTCCTTGTTCTTAAGAGTAGATGCAGTTTTACTGAACAATGACACTGACACACATTTCCAAATTCAAACTGTGACATTCTCCAATATAGACCTATCAATAGGCTCACCTGATTCACAGTTGAACTTCACTTGGCAGGTCATGGAAGACTTACATGGAAGTGACCACTTTCCAATACTTTTGGAGGAGGTGAATGGTATTCCAGCCAATGGAGTGCAGAGATGGTGACTTGAACATGCGGACTGGAATCTTTTTAGATCAACTGCAGTATTGCAAGGATCTGTGAATGATTTCCAGTGTGTTCAAGATGCTCTTAATCACTTCACATTGCAGCAGCAGCATCCATTCCCAAAAGTAGCGGGCATTACCGTCGACCTCCAGTACCATGGTGGTCTGATGAATGCCAACAAGCTGTCAGAGGAAGAAAAGCTGCATTAAGGCAGTTGAAACGACGCCCCAGCATTGTAACCTTGATCAATTACAAAAAGACCCAAGCCAAAGCCAGGCGTGTGCTAAAGGAGGCTAGACGGACGTCGTGGAGACAGTATGTCTCCTCAATTAACTCTGGGACCCCCTTAGCATGGGTATGGGACAAGGTGTGTAAGATCGCTGGAAAGAGCACATCCATGTCACAACCTGCTCTGAAGATAGATGGCATAATCATCACAGACAAAAACGATAATGCTAATGAGCTAGCTAAATCCATGGCAGAGATCTCCTCTGGAGCTTCTTACACTGCCCAATTCTCCACTCTTCGGGCTGAACAGGAACAACATCCAGTGTCGTTCTTCAGTAGGACTGCAGAAGAATTTCCATATAACTTGCCATTTTTGCACAAGGAGATGGACTCTGCTTTGCAGCTCTGCTGTAAGACTGCCCCAGGAAGTGACGATATCCCATACCAAATGATATCTCACTTACCAGAGAGCTCCCAGAAGTTCCTGTTAGACCTATTTAATAGGATCTATAGGGAGGGCAAGTGCCATCCACATGGAGAGAAGCTATTATCATTCCTGTTCTTAAACCTGGCAAAGATGCTTTCACACCAGGAAATTACAGACCAATTTCCCTCACCAGCTGCATCTGCAAGCTGATGGAGAAAATGGTAAACTTTAGGTTGACATGGCTGCTAGAAAAAGAAAACGTGTTGACCCCATATCAATATGGCTTTAGAAAATTGAGATCGACCACAGATGCACTTGTGAGGATGGAAATTGCTATACAGAATGATAGCCTTCTTTGATAGTCTTCTTTGACCTTGAAAAGGCCTGCAATACTACTTGGAAGCATGGCATACTCATGAAGCTGTATGACATTGGTTTAAGAGGAGCATTACCTACCTTCATACAAAGCTTCCTTGCTGACAGGAAGTTTAGAGTTCAGATAGGAAACAGTTTCTCTAGCCTGGAAGATCAGCTGGAAGGGGTCCCACAAGGGAGTGTCTTAAGTGTGACCCAGTTTGCCATTGCTATAAATGACATCCTAAAGGTTGTTCCAAGTGCGGTCTCATGTAATCTGTATGTGGACGACTTTACACTGTACTGCTCAGGAGGAAGCTTACAGGATGTGCAAGGACACATGCAGACTGCAATAAATCAGGTTGTACAGTGGGCAACATATCATGGGTTCAAATTTTCTCCAAGCAAGACCATGGCTATACATTTCCACAAACGAGGAAAGTTCCATCCTTCCCTCTATTTAGGTGCAAACCCACTGCAATTTGTCCAAGAGGTGAAGTACTTGGGTCTAATTTTTGACTTAAGACTTACATTGGTGCCTCACATCAAACAGTTAAAAGTGAAGGTGCTTAGTATTTTGCGGGTTCTTTCACATTTATCTTGGGGTGCAAACCGCACAATGCTTCTACGGCTTTTTTTTTTTTTTTTTTCATCAGCCATTGAGGTTCCGTTGTTGGACGTAGGACTTCCCCAACTGTCTCCATTCTTGGTTTCATGTTTGGGGAGTTTGGGCCCTACCCCACCGCGCTGGCCCAGTGCGAGTTGGTGGGGTCTATGGCTTTACCAAGCGCTTATTCGTAGTAAGCTTGATTATGGATGTGAAGCTTATTCAACTGCAACTCCCAATGTTCTCTGGATGTTGGACTCAGTTCATAATGAAGCTCTCAGAATCTGTTCAGGTCTTCACCTGTGGAGTCCCTGTATGCTGAGAATGGAGAACCACCTCTTTCATTACACCGGGACTACATGAACCTGATTTACTACACGAGACTACAAAGGATTCCGGGATCTCCTACATCCAGATTGGTTTTCAACCCCCTTTAGGATAGCCAATCCTATGGTAGGAGAATGAGAAATCTAGTGGAAGAGCTTAATTTAAGTCTCACTAAGGTTCTGGCCGTTGGAATTCCCCAATTCCCCCCTTGGACTAATCAAGTCGAGCCGGATTTGGTCGGAATTGGGAAAGGGGAGAGATCTGAAGCAGAAGTCAGAGAGAGATTTCTTCAGCACATTTCTAAGTACCAAGGATCAGATGCAATATATACAGATGGTTCGAAATCTGAAAATGGTGTGGGCTTTGCAGCAGTGAGCAGAAGGAAGACTGCATCTGGCAGTCTTTCTCTAGAAGCCTCGATCTTCACTGCAGAGTTACATGCCATCCTTGCAGCAATTAAGAGTTCTTACGAACCCTTCTGTTGTAATATATTGTGACTCTCGTAGTGTCTTGCTGGCAATCAAGAGTTCGAACTCATCACATCCAGTAGTGAGGGAGGTTCAAGATTGGCTTGCATTGATGTCAACATGTAAAAAGATAACTCTATATTGGGTGTCAGCACATGTTGGTATCAGTGGGAATGAGTGAGTTGATCAGAAGGCCAAGGCAGCTGCCACTCAGCCTTGTGATGCTCGTTTTCCTCTCCCACACACCGACTTGAAAACCAGCATAAGGAGTTGTCTTCGTGATAGATGGAGGGAACAATGGAGGCATACCTCTAGAAACAAACTGCGAGAGATTAGAGATGATCTTGGCAGTTGGGTGACCAGCATCCATCCCAACCGAAAAGTGGAAGTTGTATTAACAAGACTAAGAATCGGGCACACGAGACTGACTCATGGACTGATGATGGCTAAAATACAAGCACTTTGTGAGGGATGCCAAAAGCCATTAGCGGTCGCACATGTAGTGAAAAGATGTGCAACATTCTCAGACCAAAGACGTATGTACTTGTCTCCCACATATACACTGAAAAATGTATTGGGGGAGGATTGTGACATAGGTCTTATTCGTTTTCCTTAGGGAGACTAATATTTTCAATAAAATTTAATTATGCATAATGTTTGTGCAATAATTTTATACACTTAAAGCATAATATTATTGCTTTGATTTTCAATCTATTTATTGTTATTTG
>NW_023659441.1:633908-653908 GCF_015228065.2 Penaeus monodon
CAAACATACCTAGAGGACTCCCCTCCCCTCCTCTCTGAAATAATATGCCTGGTACCACAGATGAAACCCCCCACTCCTCCCAAACCCCCCCCATCAGACCCCCTCTCCCATACCCCCCACCCCACGCCGCAACATTCATCATGTTTAAACTTGTACCTGGATCGATAATGTATCCTGTTACACACACGAGTGATCACCCCTCCTAATGAATGAGGCTATCATAATCCAGGTGTCACATGACCCACCTCCATCATCACCCCCCCTCCCCTCCCACCCCGCCCCGCAATATTCATCGTGTTTGAACTTGTACCTGGTTCAATAATTGACCCTGTTACAGACGAGTGACCACTCCTCCTAATGAATGAAACTACGCGAACAAACATTAGTAGGCGACCTACAATCTCCCCTGCCTAAATGTTACAGAGATATATATCATGCTCTGAATAGGTTAACCGACGAAGAAGGTAGGCGACGACATAGGTGATTTATCAGTTGAAATATTGCAAAAGAAGATTTAGTAAAAATAATTTCTCACCCAAATAAGTTTATATCTTTAAGCATTTTAGTTTTCTTTATATAAAAGGGTTATATTGTAAGTTTATCAAAAACATCGATATCGAAGATAATACCCATGGTCCAAAAATCCCTGCTTTAGCTTAATTTGTCTGTGTCTTTGTCCATTACACGAACAATTATAAAAACTTTATAACATGAAACCAAAAAAAGTTTCCGAAAGGAACTAATATTTTGAAACAAAATATAATTTTATACTTTTTTTACATTTAAAGCAGAATATCATGTTTTGATTTTCAATATAATATTCATTATTATTATTTTTTACATTTAAGAGGCTTTATTTACTGATAGATCTTTAGATATTTCAGTAATTTAACATTTTAGCCCCACATGGTATTCGCCGATTATGGCCTTTGGCGTAGATGCGACAAATAATTTTAATTAAGCAATCAATCGATCAATGAACATATTTTTGAGACAAAGTATGTTCACAGTTTTAGGTATTTTATTTATTTATTTCTTCTTTATATAGCAAGGTTATATGGTAATTTTATACAAAAAAGTATATATATTGATACTATAGGTAAGCATTATTTGTCATTTGAGAATAATTTGATATAATATAAGCATGTAATGACTCAGATGCGGTCGTTAATATTTATAAGCTTCTATCAGAAAGTGAATGCACCTTCCGGCAGAGATTTCCGTAACCGATAGAGGCGACGTTCCCGAAAGACAGCAAGTCGTCTCCTGCTATCATCGTATATCTGTGCAGATTCGATTCTGATAAATGATCAGGACACATGTTTGTAATCTTCCAGAGTTTATTGTTATTTATTGTATTTTATACTACCAATTTTTCTTCGCAAGGAACTTCCAAGCTTGATATGGCTATAAGCATCACTAATTCTAAGTCAAACCCTGTCCATACATATTTAGTGTCGTGTGAAGTCATGTTATAGCTACATTTATTATTATGATCACTAATTTTACTGCCTCGCGGTAAATACAGCATCACGTTTAATCGAGGGACGAGGAGGGAGGAGCATATGTAGGAGAAGGGGAGAGGGCCCGCCAACAAGCTATGACATATTTGATAGGGAGGGCGGGTCGTGAGCTAGCGGAACGAACAGGTGTGTAGAAAAATGTGCTACGAGAACCAGCAACAGAGGCAAGCCGTTCTAGAACTTTCTACCTATCTAGAACATATATATATGTATATGTATATATATATATATATATATATATATATATATTATATATTGCATATATATATATATATATACTATATATATATATATATATGCATATATATATATATATATATATATAATATATATATATATATATATATATATTATATATATATAAAATAAAAATATGCATATATATACTTATATATTTTATATATATATATATATATATATAAAATATATTTATATATATATATATATATATATATATATATAATATATATATATTTTAATATATATATATATAATATATATATATATATATAATAATATATTATATAATATATATATATAATATATATATATAATATTTTAATATATATATATAATTTTAATATTAAAATATAATATATCTATATTATTATATTATATATATATATATATATATATATATATATATATATATATATATATATATATATATTTTAATAATATATAATATATAAAAAATTTATAATTTTATAAAAATTTTAAATATATATGTGTGTGTGTATGCTTAATTTTAATAATATATAAAATATTATATATATAAAAATTATATATTTTAATATATATATATAATAATATATATATAAATATGCATATATATGTATTTAGTGTATATATATTATATAATAAATATAATTAAAAATGTAATATATATATACATATATGTATTATATATATAAATATATATTATATATATATATATATATTATATATATAAAATTATATAATAATATATAGCATAATATATATATATATATTATTGTGTATATATATATAAAATATATATATATATATATATAATATATGCATTATTATATATAATATAATATTAATTAATATATATTATATATATGCATTTTTAATAATATTATAAATATTATTATTATATGATATATATATAAAATTATATATATATATATATATTTTTAAACATATACATATAATATGTTCTAATAGGTAGAAATTCTAGAACGGTTTCCCCTTGTTGCTTTTCTCGTGCACTTTTTTCTACACCCCTGTTCGTTCGTAGCTCACGACCCCCCCCTCCCTATCAAATTGTCATAGCTTTTTTGGCGGGCCCCTCCCCCTTCTCCTACATTTTCCCCTCCCTCCTCGTCCCTCGATTAAAGTGATGGTTTTTCCCGCGAGGCAGAAAATTAGTGATCATAATAATAAATGAGCTATAAAGACTTCACACGAACAAAATATGTATGGACAGGGTTTACTTAGAATTAGTGTGTTTAAGCCATATCAAGTTTGGAAGTTCCTTGCGAAAAAAAATTGGTAGTATAAAATACAAAAAAATAACAATAAATCGGGGAGATTACAAACATGTGTCCTGATCATTTATCAAAAATCGAATCTGCACGATATACGATGATAGCGGAGACACTTGCTGTCTTTCGGGAACGTCGCCTCTATCGGTTACGGAAATCTTGCCGGAAGGTGTTTCATTTCTGTAAAAGTTAAAATATTAACGACCGCATCGAGTCTACATGTTATATTTATAAAATTTATCTAAAAATGACAAATAAGCTTACCTTAGTATCAAAAATATACTTTTTTTAAAATTCCCATATAACCTTGCTAATAAAAAAAAATAAATAAAAAAAAAATACCTAAAACTGTGAACTACTTGTCTAAAAAATATTTTCTTGTCGATTGATTGCTTAAAAAATTTTTTGTCGCATTACCCAAAAGGCCATAATCGGCAAATACCTGTGGGGCAAAAATAAAAATTTACTGAATATCAAAGATTTCAGTAAATAAACCCTCTTAAATGAAAAAAATAATAATAATGAATTTTATATGAAAACAAAACATGAATATTCTGTTTAAAAATGTAAAAAAGTATAAAATTATATTTTGTTCAAAATTATTTCCTTTCGGAAAACTTTTTTTGGTTCTATTTTAAAAAAGTTTTTATAATTTTTTTTTTTTTTTCGTGTAATGGAAAAGCACAGAAAATTAAGCTAAAGCAGGGATTTTGCCCATGGGTTTATCTTCGATATCGATTTTTTTGAAAAACTTAAAATTTAAAACCCCTTTTTAAAAAAAAAACTAAAATGTTTAAAGAAAAAACTTTTTTTGGGTGAGAAATTATTTTTACTAAATTTCTTTTGAATATTTCAATGAAAAATCACCTATGTCTTTCGCCTACCTTTTTCGTGGGTTTAAACCCTATTCGAGCAGATATTATCCTGTAACATTGGGCGGGGGAATTTGTGGGTCGCCTAAGTTTGTTGCGTATTTTTATTCATTAGGGGGAGTGGCACTGTCTGAAACAGGGCAATTATTGAACCGGGTACAAGTTCAAACACGATGAATATTGCGGGGGGGGGGGGAGGGGGGGGGGGGGTGAGATGGAGGTGGGTCGTGACCCCTGGATTTGATAGCCTCTTTAATTAGGAGGGGTGACATGTGGTGTCGGGATACATTATCACAGGTACAAGTTTAAACATGAGAATGTTGCGGCGTGGGGGGGGGGGTATGGGGGGGGGTTTGTGGGGGGGTTTGGGGGGTGGGGGGATCATCTGTGGTACAGGCTATTATTTCAGAGAGGAGGGGAGGGGAGTCCTCGGGTATTTTGGTGTGTTGTGTGTTGTTAGACATCTTTAACTATGGTTAATGACTCCGGTTACGGACATTGATTACTTTAAATCATTTCCTGGTCAAAAAATACTTTTGTTGTTGGATAAGGTGACGTTCTGAGTCGTCTGTATGGAGAGGAGGGGGGGGAACTCTAGCCTGTTTATATATTAGAGTCGGTTAATGTTTCCCTTTTGACATGATTTTTATAACCACTTTTTATGCCTACTTTTTGCTAGATGCGCCAGAACGCAAAAAGGTAGTTGGCGGCATGCTACCATCATTAACTATGATTCCGGTTTGGTCATTAATTTCATTAATCACTTCCGGTTTCGGTCACTGGTTAGTTAATCAGTTTTGGTTTCCAGGGGTCATTAACCTACTTCCTGTTTACACACTCATGTGCATACGTGAGAGGAGGGGCAATGTCCATTCACAACACTCATATATGTGTGTATGTATATACATATACAGACATATATTATATATATATATATATAAATATATAAAATATATTATAATATATATTTTATTTTAAATGCTAACAGTAATATGTGTAAATTAAAATACAGCTTATGCATGTGAGTGTATGTAATATAAGTATGTATAATGTATGGTGTTTTGTTTTAAAATTTTATATAATATATTATTTTATATATATATAAAATATTGTGTGTGTGTGGTGTTTTTTGTGTGTGTGTGTTGTGTGTGTGTGTGTGGTTGTATATATATACACACACACACAATTGTATATATATATAATATTATATTTATATATATAATATATATATATACATATAATGTGTGTGTGTGTGTGTTGTGTGTGTCGTTGGGGGGTGTGTGTGTATATACACACAAACCCCAACCCCCAACACACACACAACACCACACACACAAAAACATATAATATATATATAATATAATATAATATATATATATGATATTTTTAATATAATATATATATAATATATATTTTGTGTGTGGTTTGTGTGTGTGTGTGTGTGTGTGTTTTGTGTGTGTGTGTGGGTGTGTGGATTTTATGAATATTTTCGCATATATATGATTAAGTATGTTTTTATATGCAATATATATGCATATATATGTGTGTGTATATATATATATATATATATATATATACCTATTATATAGATATATTATATATAATTCATACATATATATATATATATATATATATATGCATATATATATATATTATATATAATAATATATAGATATATATATATATATATACTTATATATGCATATATATATAGATGTATATATTGTATATGTATATTATACATATACATTTATACATGTATAGATATATACATATATATGTATATAAACCACACACACCACCAACCCACACACACACACACACACACACACACACATATATATATATATATATATGATATATATTACATATATATATATATATATATATATTACTTTATATATGAATATATATATAGATATATAATGTATATGTATATATACATATACAATTTATACAGTGTTATATATATATACATATATATGTATATAAACACAACACACACACACACACACCACACACACACACACACACACGCACACACACATATATATATATATATATTATATATATATATATATATATATATAATATATATATATAGTACTATAGAATATATGCATGTGTGTGTTGTATCGTATATATGTGCATATGTAAATCCATATGTGTATATAATGTATATGCATAGCACATACATAAACTACATATAATATATGATAGATATATATATATATATAATATATATATATATATATATATATATATGTGTTGTGTTGTGTGTGTGTGTGTTGGTGTGTGTGTGTGGTGTATTAACACACAATCCATCTATACATATACTTATACATAAATATGTATATGTATGTATATATGTATATCTGTATAAATATACATATTATGGCAGGGAGGAGGGAAAAGGGATGGGAGAGGGAGGGAGGGAGAGAGAGGGGAGGAGGAAAAGGAGAGGGTGGAGGGGGAGAGGGACACAGCCAGGCGGCACATAGAGATCAGAGAGAGTAACATCCAAAAAAAAAAAAACCCAACAAAAAGAGACGAGAGAAAGAGAGCGAGAAGTGAGAGAGAGGAGGAGAGAGAGAGAGAGAGAGATGACGAGAGGGAGAGAGACATTACACCACAGACAGACAGAGATACACAGAGTGTGAAATAATGAATGAAATGAAGAAGGAAAGAGAGGAAAAGAATCCAATCACCAAACCGCATTTTATCTAGATTTCATTTCTAATACGTATGAATAATCATTCTCACACGATGAACGTTTGTCAAATATACAAACTGCCTATTACTCTTAAAATATATAAACAACAAGCTTTCACGTCTAAAATGATGATATTCAATCAAAGCAGGCAATACACCACCTTGAAACTTCAGTCGATCCCTCACGCAGAACGGTAACTCTGATTGCAATCTTTTCGCTCACCACACAGCAAAGTGAGAGAGCTCCTTGGTCTTACGGCATTAGTCACCTGGTGTGGGTGTATCACGTATGGCTATTGGTAGACGCCAATGCTTTTCGCTCAACACACACAAGTGAGGCCTTGGTCTGAAGGCACTAGTCCCCTGGCTGTGGTGTATCACGTATGACTATGGTTGACTGAGAGAAGGAAAAAGAAGTGCAGCGACGGGGGAGGTTGGAAGCGAGTTCTCGAGTTCATCATGGGAAACTACGCGAGTGTGTTTGTTGTTTATCATGTGCAGATTTCTCTATGTTATTCTATTTTCTGTATTATAGAATTACATTTGACTTAAATCGTGTATATGTTCCCCCGACCAAAGACTATATAAAAATTAAATAAAGAATAAGATATAAAAATTCCTATAATAAACATCTACTGCTTTGGTTCAGGAGAAACTCTGCTAATGTCAAAATCCGTTTCAAATCTTATTTCTGCAACCATGGTAGATTATGACATACGACATACGCCTTGGTTATATATATATATATAATATATATAATAATATATAATATATAATATATATATATATTATATATATATTACACACATTATATCTGTGTGTCTATTATGTACCTACCTTTAGAGAGAGGACACAGAGAGAAACCACACATACAAATGACACAGGTCAGAGAGAGAGTCAGAGAGAGAGAAAAATAAAACCGTGGGAAAGGGAGGAAGGGGGTGAGGGAGGAAAAGGAGGGAACGTAGAGAGATAGAAAGTGGGGGATGGAAGAGAAGAGGAGAGAGGAGAGGGAAAGAGAGAGAAAAAGGAGGTGATGAGAGGAGAGAAGGGAAGTGTAGCAAAAGCTATATAATACCGTAGTGGGTATGGGAGAGAGAAGGATGATAGGTAGAATTACAAAAGTAGGAAGAGGAGCGAAAGAGTGTAAATGCAGTATGTGTGTGCTGTGTTTATGTTTAGTGCCCGAGGGACTATACCGGTTGTAAGCGTGATGTGAAATCGAGGAGAGAGAGGCGTGTGATGCATACGCAATTAAGCAGATAGTCCCTGAAAAAAAAATGGGCCCATTCACTGTGGGTAGTATCTCATAAACATTCGCACTGTTACTTTTTCTGATTAGATTCCGACGTTTGAAAAAAGAAGCATCCATAATACAGCTTATAAAAAAAAAGTTAAAGCACAAACATAGACACTAAACACACACCATAAAACATACAATAAAAAAACAAACATAAAAAATATAAAACACGAAAAAAAAACACACAGACAGTAAAGTAACGGTGGTACAAAGGAAACATTCAACATTAACAAAAACAAACGATGAAACATAAAATAAAAACAATAAAACATTGAACGATGTAAAAAGAGTCGAAACAGAACACTGAATAAAACAAAAGAACATTTAGAATAAAACACGAACATGATGATAAGACACTTAAGCACGCCTCACCTTTGGCGCCACTTGGCCCCGAACAAACGCCTTGCAAAAGACGTCTCACTTCCTGTATAAGAACAATCCCCACGACCACTTAGCTTTGACAGGGAAAGCCCATCCGGGCTTCCTCAGACCTGTCAGCGAGGCAGACCGCTAGCAAAAATCCCGCCGGTAATATTAAATACATGACATACATATACAATATATATATTATATATATAATAATATTATATATATATATATATTAAATGTAAAACTATATGTACCTTTTGGTACTTTATAATTTTGGGAGAAAATAGTGATAAAAACAATATAAAAGAAAAATAATTCATTTGGTAAAAATACAATGGTTTGGCAGCGGTCATCGTATGGCGTGGCGAGTATCCTCCTCACTTGGTGAGATAAAACGGGTTTTCTCGGGCCTGCAGGTGATGTTGCGGCCGGAGGACGTGTCACATTGCAGAAAAGGGTCGCTCGCCATGGGGAAGCGTCGATGCAGAAAAGCCCGCCTCCCACAACCCTCCATTAAAAATAAAGGCAAAATGACGCCACGCACGGCACTACCAGTGGAAAATGTTGACACCTTTACTGCAATTACACTACTTTATCCGTGCCTGTGGGAGACCTGGAGGTGAGAGAGAGAGAGATCAAAACATCAAACTGGATTTACCTGATTTTTTTTCCTAATTATGATGAATTAATTATTCTCAAACATTAACGTGTTTGACTATAAGAAATTGCGTATCTATTTTTCAAAATAGCCAAAGAGGCAGAAAGCCAGAGAGAGAGAGAGAGAGAGAGAGAGAGAGGGAGGGGAGAAACAGAAAGGGAGAAAGGGACAGAGAAAGATAGGTAGAAAGAAGTAGAAAGGCAAAGAGGGAATTAGAGGGAGAAAGAATGAAAGGGAGGAGAGAGAGCAAGAGAGATGGGGGAGAGGAAAGGGAGGGAAGGAATCCTTGGGTTTTTTTTTTTTTTTTGGGGTTGGGGGCAGGGAGGAGAAGGAGAGAGGGAGAGAAGAAAAAAATAGTGAGAGAGAGAGATCTGGATGGGGAAAAAGAGAAAGAAGAGGGGAGAAAAGAAATGAAATGAGAAACAGAAAGATGGGAAAAAAAGGAAGAGAAAGAGAGAGAAAAAAATGAATACGAGACATGAAGGGAAAGAAAAGAGAGAGACAGAAGTGAGAGAGAGAGAGAGAGAGAACGGGTTGACAAAGAGAGAGAGAGAACGGGTCGACAAAGAGAGAAAGAGAAAGAGAGAAACAGCGGGTCGAAAGGGAGAGAGAGAGATAGAGAGAGAAAGAGAGAAAGAGAGAGAGAAAGAGAGAGAGAGAAAGAGAGAGAGAGAGAGAGAGAAGCGTTAACGTGGTGCAACAGGATTATTCCACGTCGACGAGGAAGCAGCCTTGTTTCACAGCGAGACAGGCTGTATTACGGTTCCAAAGGGAAATACTTTGACACACACACACACAAGTACAGCCTTAGTCAACATATAGAATCGTGTGGTTGTCACAGGTCTCGTGAAGACCTGTCACTGCATGGACGTACTTCGACACAAGCAAATTGGCAACATTTGCCGAGTGTTGCCACTTTATCTCGCTCATTTCCAAAAAGCTTTTACCACACTATAAAAGGATGAAATGATTGACAGGAATGAGCAGATAACAGTTTCACCGGGAGAAAATCAATATATACTTCATTCTTTTCATCTTTCACTAATTAACAATAGGAGAAAATCCTATTGCAAACGTATGGCAGGAAATACTTAGGGTGCATACATAATTGATACAGGATTGGCACGAGTACAAGAACGTGCTCATTAATTGTGATTCAGGTCATTATGGAAAAAGAGTGTGCTTACTGTTTATCATGTATGGATTTCTCTACTTCTCTGTTCCAATTTCTGTACAGAATAAATATCCCGTTAATCGTTAAAATTTGTACATAAACATCCTAAAGAGTGTCTCTAGGGTGTATAGAAAATTGAACGTTATAGTTTCTGGGGAAACACTATTTAATATCAAAGTCCAGTTACGTCTTCACTTTTCGTAACCTATATGTATTATAGCGAGAGGGAGTAGGTAGAGGAGAGAGAGAGCCATAGAGAGAGAGAGAAAAGAGACCCACACCTACAAAGAGAGACAGTCGGAAGAGATACACATAGACAGAGTGAGAAACACAGAAAACAGAGCGAGTCGGTGAGGACATATTCACATATATACAAGACAGACAATACAGGAACAAAAAGAGCCACACATGACACTTTCAGAGACAGGACAGAAAGAGGAAGGAGAGCGGAGGTAATGATGTTAGGGAAACAACAAATATTAAAGTCTTGTAACAGGGCTTCATATTATCGAAACCTAACAGGTATGATATATAGTATATAGATAGACTAATAGATATATATATATATTATATATAGATATATATATACATATAGATATATAAAAAGATTAGATAGATACATAGATAGATAGAGAAGCCCTTCAAAAGATTCCAGCCATTCTGGTAAGTGAACTGTCAGCAGCTGAAATTTAGCAGATACTCTTTATAGCATAAAGCTACACCTCCGAAGTTCTGTACTATTCTGCATCTTCTTTGCCATCTGTGAGTAGGCCTCGTACATTCCCAAAAGGCAGGTTATAACCTCTGCATTAAGGAAGGTTTCAGTAACCACTATTATGTTGGCACTGATGTTGAGGGCCACGTGAGTCAACTCACCAATAGTTCTTCCTTCATCTCTTTCTCTCTCTCTCATTTTTCTTCTCTTCTCCCTCTTCCTTCTTCTTTTCTCCCTCTCTCCCTCTGACGCTCTACCTCATTTCTCCCCCTCTCTTTCCTTCTCTCTTCTCTATATATTTCTTTCTCCCTACCTTCTTTACCCCCCACCCTTTCTCTATCTTTTCTCTTTATTTCTCTGCTATATGTCTGTCTTTTCTACCTCTTTCTTTCTCTTTCCTTCTCTTTCTCTGTCTCTCCTCTCTTCTTTCTCCTATTCTTTTTATACTCCCCCTCTTTCTATTTATTTCTCTCCTTCTCTTTCTCTTTCTTCCCTTCTCCTCCTCCTCCCTCCTAAATCCCTGCCTACTATCCTCACTCTCTCCTCTACCCCCCTCTCTCTCTCCTTATCCCTCCCTTCCTCCCTCCCTTTCCACCTTCTCTCCCTTGCTCTTTCCAATTGTTATCTCTCTCTCTCTCTCTCTCTCATCTCTCCCCTCTTTCTCTCTCTCTCTCTCTCTCTCTCTCCATCCTCTCTCTCTCATTTCTTTATTTCTCTCTGTTTCACTCTCTATATTCCTTTGTTTTTCTCCATCTATAAGAGAGAGAAGGGGACAAGGAGGAGGGAGGGAGGAAGAGAGAGAGGAGGAGAGAGAGAGAGAGAAGAGAGAGAGAGAGAGAGAGAGAGAGAGAGAGAGAGAGTTAAAGGAGGGAAAGAAGAAAGATAGATGAAGGGAGGAGGGAGGAGGGGAAAGAGGGAGAGATTGTGTTTCTGTGAAAGAAGAAGGGGAGAGGAAAAATTGTGGTAGAAAGGAGAAGAGAAGGGAGGAGGGAGGGGGAGATGGAAAGAGAGAGATGAGTGGTCAAAGGGAAGAGAGAAAGAAAGGAGTGGGGTAGAGACAAGAGGAAGGAAAATGAGAGAGAGAGGGAGGAAGGGGGGGAAGAGGGGAAAAGGAGAGAGAAAGACAGGTGAGAGAGAGAAAGAGAGAAAAAAGGAGTCAAATAGAGTAAAGGGAGGGACAAGGGAATGGAGAGAGTTAGAGAGACAAGGAGAGAGGAGGAAAAGAAAGAGATATTGAGGAAAGAGAGAAGGGATGACAAGAGGAGAGAGAAGAGAGAGAGAGAAAAGAAAAGAGAAAAAAAAGAAAGTGAGGAGTGGGGGGGGGGTTGGAGAGAGAGAGAGGGGAAGGGGGCAAGAGGAAGAAGAGAAAGAGAGGAAGGGACAAGAAGAGACTGGTGTTGAGAAAGAGAGAAGGGGGTGGGGGAAGAGGAGAGAGAGAATAGGAGGGAAGAGGAATAGAGACAAAAGAAAAGAATGGAGATATTAGGGGAAGGGGGAGAAGGTAGGAAAATGGAGAAGAGGTAAAGAGAGATGGAAAGAAAAGAAGAGGGGAGAGAGAGGGGAGAGGAAAGAGGAAGAGAGAGGATAATGGGAGAGGAAGGCGGAAAAGGAGACAGGGACGAGAAAGGGAGGAGGAAGAGGAGAGAGAGCGAAGGAGATGGGGGGGAGAATAAAAAGACAAAGATAGGGGCGGACTAGGGAGGGGATAGAGATAGAGGAAGGATAGGAGGGCAGAGGAAGGGAGGCAGAGGAAGAAATAAAGAGGGATGGGAGGCAGAGGAAGGGAGGACAGAGGAAGAAATAAAGCGAGATGGGAGGAAAGATGAGGAGACTGAATGAAGGGGACAATGAGATGCACAGGAAGAGGCCTACAGATTACCTAATGCCTCGTGAAGATTAATGATGGTCTAATGGGTAAATGAAATTAATGATAAAATTCAATGACAAGTATATTAGAATATTAAGAGTGATAATAATAATAACATGATTATAATGTTAATAAGGGAACATGATCCATGATTAAAATACTACTATTACTTTTGATAATAGTGATACCAATAATAAACAATGAATAATAGTAATAACAATATTATCAATGATAATAATAATAATAATTATTGATGAGACTATAATATAGGAGGAAAGAGCATAATTAGATGAGTCACAATAATAATATAAAATATTGATAATAAACTTCTAATGGTGATAAATTTAGTAATCATAATCGTGGTAATAGTAATAACATTCATAATATTCATTAATCATATGGTAGGCAATAACAATAATAATAGTAATCAATGATAATAATAATATCTAAGACAGTGATAAATAGTAATGACAATAATATTGCTAATTTGATAATAATGAAATATTAATATGGGAAGGATCGGCTCTGCGGTAGTGTGTACCAGCGACAAGTCCTATTCAGCTCTGACGGATTGCCTTGGTGCAGCCTTAAGCACTGCTTTGCACTGTTATTCTTCTTTTGCTTGATGTTTGGTGCGTTAACACACTCAGAAAAGTAGGTCACTTTCAATGTGGTTTATTTGCTTTCTTGGGTCGTTATTTCTTTTGTGTATTAAATAACTGATCCACTTTGATAATATCAGTTCCAGTCTTGTGTCTCTCTAAACATTGAGTTATGAGACCCTTATTTTGATGTAAGGTTATTTGATGAATTTGTCTTTAAAAAGTAACGTAGTCCAGAGTGCTTAGTTTTTCGTTTTCAAGTTTCACGTTTTGGCAGTTATTCAACGGCAGTCATAACTGTCCTGTAGTGTTGTGGAAAGTAAATCTAAGGGAAAATTTGATCCTCGATGATGCATTCCTCTCCCTCAACCTCTCTCTTTTCCTCTCCCTCGCTCACTTCCCCTTCCCCTTTCCCTTTTCTCTCTTATTCCATCCTTTCCTCTCCAGCCCACCTTCCTATATACTCTTTTGCTTTTCTCTCTCTCTCTCCTATCCTTTCCTCTCACAATCCAAGCCGGCTGGAATTGCTGACGGTACCAAGAACCCAAACTGAGTCTTATATGAGTGATATTTCATTCTTCAATACTGTAACTTGTCATAGTGCATTAATGGATTAATGGTTATCAAAGTCCTTGATATTTACAAAGAACTAGCATCAGGTGTTGTCATATTAAGATGTATGACTAATCTAACAATATGCAATAACGAATGAGAAGACGGAAACATTTCTTTGTTTTACATAATGAGTCTTTGATACTGGCATTCCATTGATAATATTTGCGGAGTAGGGCCCAACATGTTTGTATGTGTGTGTATGTGTCTGTGATACATGTTTGCTTGCACGCCTATTTAGGTGTGGTGTGACTATGGTTTTGTGAGGATGTGCGAAATGAAATGCATGTAAGTATTTTCATCCCTTACTGTGTTACTCTGGTGCTCCATAGCGTCAATGTTCCTACTAGTGGGTGACACACTATCCTATAGATGTTTTGCATTGGTATGTAGGTTAGTGTACATATCTGTCTATAAGGCCTGATGAGTCAGCGTTCTGTGTATGTGTGAGTGCGTGTGAATGTCCATGTTTGTTTTTTTTTTTTTTTTTTTTTTTTACGTGTGTTTCAATCGATGATAATAATTGTAATAATGATAAGAAGGATATTATTTTTTGAAATATCGATTATGATTGTTAATATTCATAATATAATAATAACAATAATATAATAATAATAATAATAATAATAATGATAGTAATATTCAATTGAAATAAAGAAACATAGATAAGTAATAATAATAACGATAAAGTAAACCATGCGAAGAAAAAATATAATGATAGCTAGATTTTATTAAGATAATAATATGGTAAACAGCAACAAAAATAGAAATATAATAAAAATGAAATAATATATGATAATAATAATAATTATGGTAATTAGGAATAACAATAGTAATAATGATGATAACAATGATAATGATAATTAGTAATGTGATAATAATAATAATAATAATAAAATATATGATAACGACAAATGATAATAATTAATACACTAAAAATATGTTTGTGATAAGATATGATGAAAGATCTAAAAAATTATTTGATAACGATAATGGTAGTTATCAACAAAAGCATAACCACGACAATCATAATTACTAAAACTTTCTATACTAATATTTCTAATATTGTCTGTGGTAAAGATGATGTTACTATTATCAACAACAATAATAATGATAACTATAACGATTATATTCAATTGTTATGGTGCAGGTTAGGTGCATGTTATGGTGCTTGACCATAGTTGTGTATGTGGGGTGGGTGATCAGCTTCGTTGTGTTTAATGATGATAATAACTGTAATAATGATAAGATATTTAATTTTTGAAAATAATGATAATACAATATCTATAATATTATTTAATGTTCAAAATAACAATCATAATAATGATAATAATATTGATAATGCAATTAAGATTTTATATATATATATATATATTTATTATATATAGATATATATATATATATACGATATATATAGAGGTAATATAAGTAGTAGAAATAATAATGATTAATGAACACAAGGTTGTGATAAAATGAGTAATGGTACAGACGTGTTATTATTGATAAAAACAATAATAATGATAACTATATCAATCATATTCAATTTTACGTATTTCCTTGGAATATATAGACGAAGTAGAGGGAACGGTATAGAAGAAGAGATAGAGAATTTGAGAGGGAAAAACAAAAAAAAAACAAAAGGGGGAAAGAAAAGGGGGGGGGGGGGGAAAAATATATATATATATATATATATATATATACTATATATTATATATATAGAATATATATATACAAAAGCAGAGGCGATAAAGAAGAGAGAAAGACAGCGATAAAGAAGAGAGTGAGAGAGAAGGCAAAAAGGAGGAGAGGAAAGAGGAGAGAAGAGAAAGAGAGAGAGAGAGACTGTAGGAGTGAATAGCGATACGAAAAAATGAAAACTCAAGAGGGAGGAGAGAGAGAAAGGGAGAAAGAAAGAGGAATTGATAAGGAGAAATGTCAAGAGCAAGAGAGTTGAGGAGAGAAAGAGAAGCAAAAGAGGAGAGAGGGGTGGGGACTGAGGGATAGAAGTACCGGAGGCAGAGGCCTTTCGCGAGCGGTTTGGGTAGCGGTGCCATGACCCGCGGGGGCACAGCAGCTGGAGAAAGCTCCGGTCCTGCGATCAGCCGCCTCCTCCAGGATAGGCCCGTATCCGCGAGGAAAGTGCCTGCGAAGGAGGACAAGCGGGACGAGAACGTCTTGGCCGGCGGAGGGGCCGTTCGCTCGTTGGTCGTTTGATCGTACACTTTTTCGGTTCATTTCATCTGTGTGTGGGTGTGTGTGTGTGCTTGGTGTGTACACACATACTGTGTGTATATGTGAGTAGTGTGTGTGGGTCTATCTGTCTCACTCTCAATCATTCACTCTCCCTCTCTCTATTATCTATCTCCGTCCCTAAACTCTCTTCAGCCCTACTCCATTCTGCATATACATTCAGACAAAACAACGGGTCCTTGAAGCATCCTCCGCGCCATGACGAGGCCGATCATTACCCCTGAAGATCTACGCACACGGAAGGCAGGCGAAGGCGGAGCAAATAGCTTATGATAAATCCACACCATCCGACACTACGGAGGACCCGGTTAAATTTCGTCTGTCAGGTTCATTTAGTTAAGGTTAGGTCAGTTCTATGTCTAGGTTATGTAGAATAAATTATGTTAGGTCAGTTAGGTTGGGTTTGATTAGTGGAGGTTAGATATGGGTAGGTTTGATTAGCTGATGTATGTATGTTAGTCAGGTCCAGTTAGGCTATGTAGCTGAGGTTATGTTAGATAAGGTTTATTGGGTAAGGTTAGGCTTTGTTTTTTCAGGTTTTAGGTTAGGTTAGTATGTCTAGGGTAAGTTAGTTTGTTTTGGTTAAGTAGTTTCAGTTAGTTTGGATGGGACAATCAACGTATTTATTCTTATGTTATTAGGATATGTTAATTAGATTAGGTTTATTTAGGTTAGTTGATTTGATTAGGTTTAGTTAGGTTAGGTAAATAATGATGGATTACATTTATTAGGTTGGGTAAATTAATGTAGACTTAACCAAAGCTAACGTAACCTACCTAACCTAACTAAACAGACCTAACCTAACTGAACATGAACTAATCTAAGCAAACATAAGCTAAACTAACTTAACGACAACTAACTTAACCTAACCCTAGTAGCTAAAACGTGAGCTAAATCTAACTATCCTAGCTTAATTTTACAACTGTAAACTAATCTAACCATAACTCATCCTAACCTACTCTAACTAAAACCAAGTTAACTAATCAAACCTTACTAAAGACTAACCTAAACCAAC
The DNA here is from genome assembly GCF_015228065.2 of Penaeus monodon. Classification (NCBI taxonomy): domain Eukaryota; kingdom Metazoa; phylum Arthropoda; class Malacostraca; order Decapoda; family Penaeidae; genus Penaeus; species Penaeus monodon. Next base: position 651,089 of record NW_023659441.1, read on the forward strand.
CTATCTTAGTCTAACCTAACCTAACCTAACTAAACCCATCTAAACACATAACTAAACCCTAAACTAATCTAACCTAATCAAACCTAACCTAACATTAAAGCTATTACTAAACTACATAATTGCCTAAAGTAATCTAACATAACCTTGCCTAACTAAACCTAATCTCACCGAAACGAACTAATTCTAACCAAAACTAGCCCAAAAACTAACCTAAGTATCTGAAGTAAATGTAAAATATTCGAAGTACAATCTATCCCAACCTAAACTAACCAAACGAATTAACTTAGTTTATCTAGGAAAACTACAGCTACCCATCTTAACTTAACCTAACAACCAAACCAAACCCTACTTATTAACCCTAAATATAACTAAACATAACATAATCCAACAACCTAAATTAGCTTCAATTTAACTAACCTACGGAAACCGAATCTACATAATAAAACATAACTAACGAAACTTCTCTAATCTAAATGAATTAACTTAACGATAACCTAACTAACTATCCCTTAAACTAACATAATATTAACGGGAACATAACATAAATAAATCTAATGTATTAAAACCTAATCTAACATAACATAACAGGACAAAATAGCTAAAACGTATCTAATCTAATTACAACCGAAGATAACTAAACCTAACCTAGCCTACCAAAACTAAAAATAACTAAATTAAATGTAACTTAACTACCTAACTTATCCTAACCAACGTAAACCTATGAGAACATAAAATAACTAATCTATCCCACCTAAACGCCATCTAACCTAAACTAAGGCCAACCTACATAACTATATAAAATAATCTAAACCTAACCTAAAACTATACTAACGAAAAGTAACCTAACCAAATTTAACCTATTCAAACCTGTATCCTAAACGTAATATAACAAAAACGCAAGGAAATCTAACGTGATTCGTACACCTACCCAGCATTACTAGGGCAGTAGACACACAGATAGATAGATGGGCCGGTAAGAAGGCCTTGACTAGAAAACTAGGTAGGCAGGTAGTACGTAGGAAGTAGATAGAACTGAGGTAGGAAGGTAGGTGATAAGCCAGTTACTAACTGGACATATAAATTATACAAAAATAATACTTATACACACAGAAACACATGCACATATTAATATAAATAAAAAAAAATAAATGAATAGATAGATATATATATCTATATATAGATATACATAACATATATATATATATTTATATTTTAATATATTATATATATAGATATCTATATACAATACACTGTACAATACACAACACCATAATATGTTATGAAGACATATTACCTACTATTATCTACGAATCTATCTGATCTATATAAATATGTGAGGTATGTATGAATGTATTATGTATATCTAGTATATATATATATATAATATATATATATATATATATATATATATACATACACACACATAATATATATGTATATGTACATATAGATATATCTTGTCCATTAAACAGTGTGTGTGTGTGGCCTCTGACCCCCGCCCACCTCTCATGCGGATAACCCCCCAAGCACGAGGTTTTGACCCATAGGTGACATTGTATCCTCAGACACACCTCCAAACTGGCCCTAAGCTTACCCCCTCACATAGAGGCTCGACCAATGGCAGTCCCAAGGAAGAGGGGGAAGGAGGCTTTCGACGAGGAAGGAGGCCCGCCATTGGATTCATCCAGCGGGAGTCTTCTCCCATTGGCTAGAACGACGACGATGCTCGAGGGCGCAGCCGGAGACTCGAGAAGGAAAAGAAGAAGGGAGAAGCCATCCAAATAAGACGAAGCAATAAGGAAGAATGATACAAGAAAAAGGAGAAGACGAAAAGGGGAGAAGCGATCCAAATAAAAGGAATAAAGTTTGAATAATAAGACGAACAAGGGAAAGTGGAATAAAAATATATGTAATATTAATGTAAGAAAAAAACAGTAATGAAGACGATTTAAAAGTAAAAATAAGGAAAAAAAAGGAAAAAAAAAGACAGTGAAGATTTTGCGAAGCATAAAATAAGGATTAAAACATAAGCTGAAGGGAAAGCGAAAATCAATAATCTGAGACTGATTGCAAAAATAACTAGAACGATATAAGGAAAACAATGAAAAATACATATCGGTAGTAAAAGAAAGAAATAGATAAAATAAAGGAGAAATGAATAAATGTAAGTACAATAGTACAATAATAAAAAAAATAATTACCAATAAATAAATATAACACTAAAATGATAAAAATATAAATAAATAATGAATACAATCATGAAAAATTATAAGTGAATAAATGCAGAACAATAAAACAATATATTTAAATTTATGAATGGAATAACAAACATAATAATAAAAAAAATTATTATAAAATATAGTCAATAAACAATAAATAATGATAAATATAAACTTTTCGCCTTATCATATACCTCTCCTTCATCGAGGGATTAATGAGGGTAATTAGTGCCCGGGGAGGATCATAATCATCTGCTGATTGGAGGATTAGACCATATCCGTAATGATACATAACAAGCAAATTCATTGTTAATCGGAGCAACTGTTGTACCATCAATCAAACCCAATTACGTAATTTCAAGGTGACTGAAATCAAAACGATTTCAGTTTAATAATAAACAATATAATTATCAAATTTCTAAATTATTCATTTAAATGATTAGTCATCATGTTAAATAATAAACTCGAAGACACAATATACAAACAAAATCAGTATAAAAAAAAATGACTCTCTAATAACAAGATGGTTGCTGCGAGAGTCAAAAGAAAAAATACATCATTGGTCAACAGAATGACAAACGAATACCAGAATGACAATATG
>NW_023659441.1:657896-690396 GCF_015228065.2 Penaeus monodon
AAGGCTAATTTCGCAAGATTTGCCGCTTTTTGACTTTTGGGATTTTTTTCTTTTACCTTTTTTATATATATGGACATAATTCCTGTTATCATCGCCCATTATTATCATGATTATCATCATTATTATCGTTATGATCATCATTATCATCCTTATCATAATCATTATCATCAGTATTGCAATTATTATCATCATTATTACAATTATTATCATTATTATTGCAATTTTTGCAGTTATAATAAATATTTTTACAACAATACTAATAACAACTACAATAATAATAGTAATAACAATAATAATAACAATAATAACGTTTTTATAATTATTATTCATATCATTATTTTAATTAACATCGTTATTACTGTAATTATTACTGTTATAATAATTATTTTTGCAATTATACTACCAGTAAAAAGAATAATAATGATAATAATAACAATAATGATATGAAAAAAAATATTATAACGATTATTATTTTTTCATTATACTTATTATTATTATTATTTTTATTATTACAGTTACAATATATTTTTGGGCAATAATACTAATAATTAAAGTAATAGTAATAATAATAATAATAATAATGATAATAGTAATAATATTAATAATCATCAAATGTTATCCAAATTCTCTTTATTCTCACTTTTATCATCATTATTGTCATGATTAATAGAATTCTAATGATTATTATCATTATTATCCCAATAATTGCCAGAATCATCAAATGAATAGAAAAAGCGTCATTTTGGAATTTCCTCTCAATTGGCTATATTTCCCTAGATTTTGCCGCTTTTTCGACTTTTGCGATTTTTTTTCTTTTACCTTTTTTATTATATATGGACACAATTCCAGTTATTATCATCATAATTATCATGATTATCATCAATATTATCGTTATCATCATCATTATCATCATCATTATGATCATTATATCAATTATTATCGTCATTATTGCAATTATTTCATTATTATTGTAATTACTGCAGTTATAATATATATTTTTACAACTATACTAATAACAACTACAACAATAATAGTAATAACAATAATAATAACAATAATAACGTTTTTATTATAATTATTCATATAACTATTTAATTAACATCGTTATTAATGTAATTATTACTGTTATAATAATTATTTTTGGAATTATACTACCGGTAAAAAGAATAATAATGATAATAATAACAATAATGATATTAATAGCAATATTATAACGATTATTATTATTATTATTATGCTTAATATTATTATTATTTTATTATTACAGTTATAATATATTTTTGGGCAATAATACTAGTAATTAAAGGAATTGTAATAATAATGATATTTATTATTATTATTATTATTATTATTATTATCACTATTATTATTATATTGATAGTATTAATAATAATATTGATAATAATAATGATAATAGTAATAATATTAATAATCATCAAATGTTATCCAAATTCTCTTGATTCTCACTTTTATCATCATTATTATCATGATTAATTGAATTCTGGTAATTATTATAATTATTACCCCAATAATTACCAAAATCATCAAATGAATGGAAGAAACATCATTTTGGAGTCTACTCTCAAAAGGCTATATTTTGCTAGATTTTGCCGCTTTTTCGTCCTTTGGGATTTTTTTTCTTTTACCTTTTTTTTTATTATATATGGATACAATTCCTGTTATTATCATCATTATTATCATGATTATCATCATTATTATCGTTACCCTCATCATTATCATCATTATCATCATCATTGCAATTATTATCATCTTTATCATCATTATTGCAATTATTAACATCATTATTGCAATTATTATCATTATTTTTGTAATTATTGCAGTTATAATATATATTTTTACAACTATACAACTACAATAATAATAGTAATAACAATAATAATAAAAATAATAACGTGTTTATAATAATCATCCATATCATTATCTTAATTAACATCGTTATTACTGTAATTATTACTGTTATAATAATTGTTTTTGCAATTATACTATCAGTAAAAAGAATGATAATGATAATAATAACAATAATGATATTAATAACAATATTATAACGATTATTATTATTATTATACTTATTATTTTTTTTTTTTGTTATTATTACAGTTATAATATATTTTTGGGCAATAATACTAATAATTAAAATAATAGTAATAATAATAATAATAATAATAATAATAATAATAATAATGATAATAATAATTATTATTATTATATTGATAGTAGTAATAATAATATTGATAATAATAATGATAATAGTAATAATATTAATAATCATCAAATGTTATCCAAATTCTCTTCATTCTCACTGTTATCATCATTATTGTCATGATTAATAGAATTCTGGTAACTATTATCATTCATACCCTAATAATTGCCAAAATCATCAAATGAATGGAAAAAACGTCATTTTGGAAAATACTCTGAAAAGACTATATTTCGCTAGATTTACCGCATTTTTGACTTTTGGGATTTTTTTTCTTTTACCTTTTTACATATATATGGACACAATTCCTGTTATTATCATCATTATCATCGTTATCATCATCATTATCATCATCATTATCATCATTATTGCAATTATTATCATTATTATTGTAATTATTATCATTATTATTGCAATTATTGCAGTTATAATATATATATTTTACAACTATACTAATAACAACTACAATAATAATAGTAATAACAATAATAATAACAATAATACCGTTTTTATAATAATTATTCATATCATTATTTTAATTAACATCGTTATTACTGTAATTATTACTGTTATAATCATTATTTTTGCAATTATACTACTAGTAAAGAGAATAATAATGATAATAATAACAATAATGATATCAATAGCAATATTATAACGATTGTTATTATTATTATTATACTTATTATTTTTTTGTTATTATTACAGTTATAATATATTTTTGGGCAATAATACTAATAAATAAAGTAAAATAATAATAATAATAATAATAATGGAAATAATAATAATAATAATAATTATTATTATTATTAATATTATTATCATTATATTGATAGTAGTAATAATAATTTTGATAATAATAATGATAATAATAATAATATTAATAGTCATCATATGTTATACAAATTCTCTTTAGTCTCACTTTTATCATCATTATTGTCTTGATTAATAGAATTCTGGTAATTATTATCATTATTACCCTAATAATTGCCAAAATCATTAAATTAATGGAAAAAAATGTCATTTTGGAGTATACTCTCAAAAGGCTATATTTCACTAGATTTTGCCTCTTTTTCGACTTTTGGGATTCTTTTCTTTTACCTTTTTTATTATATATGGACACAAGTCTTGTTATTATCCTCATTATTATCATGATTATCATCATTGTTATCGTTATCATCATTATCATGATTATTGCAATTATCATCATCATTATCATCATTATTGCAATTATTATCATCATTATTGCAATTATTATCATTATTATTGCAATTATTGCAGTTATAATATATATTTTTACAACTATGCTAATAACAACTACAATAATAATAGTAATAACAATAATAATAACAATAATAAGGTTTTTATAATAATTATTCATATCATTATTTTAATTAACATCGTTAATGCTGTAATTATTACTGTTATAATAATTATTTTTGTAATTATACTACCAGTAAAAATAATAATAATGATAATAATAACAATAATGATATTAATAATAATATTATAACGATTATTATTATTATTATTATTATTATTATTATTATTATTATTATTATTATTATTATTATTATACATATTATTATTATTATTGTTATTATTTCAGTTATAATATATTTTTGGGCAATAATACTAATAATTAAACTAATAGTAATAATAATAATAATAATAATAATAATAATAATAATAATAATAATAATAATAATAATAATAACAATAATAATAATAATAATAATAATTATTATTATCATTATTATTATTATTTTTATTATTATTTTATTATTATTATTATTATTATTATATTGATAGTAGTAATAATAATATTGATAATAATAATGATAATAGTAATAATATTAATAATCATGAAATGTTATCCAAATTCTCTTCATTCTCACTTTTATCATCATTATTGTCATGATTAATAGAATTCTGGTAATTATTATCATTATTACAATAATAATTGCCAAAATCATCAATGAATGGAAAAAACGTCGTTTGGAGTATTCTCTCAAAAGGCTATATTTCGCTAGATTTTGCCTCTTTTTCGACTTTTGGGATTTTTTTGTTTACCTTTTTTATTAGATATGGACACAAATCCTGTTATTATCCTCATTAGTATCATGATTATCATCATTGTTATCGTTATCATCATCATTATCATCATTATTGCAATTATCATCATCATTATCATTATTATTGCAATTATTATCATCATTATTGCAATTATTATCATTATTATTGTAGTTATTACTGTTATAATAATTATTTTTGCAATTATACTACCAGTAAAAATAATAATAATGATAATAATAACAATAATGATAATAATAACAATATTATAACATTATTATTATTATTATTATTATTATTATTATTATTATACATATTATTATTATTATTGTTATTATTTCAGTTATAATATATTTTTGGGCAATAATACTAATAATTAAACTAATAGTAATAATAATAATAGTAATAATAATAATAATAATAATAATAATAATAATAATAATAATAATAATAATAATAACAATAACAATAATAATAATAATAATAATAATAATTATTATTATTATTATTATTATTATTATTATTATATTGATAGTAGTAATAATAATATTGATAATAATAATGATAATAGTAATAATGTTAATAATCATGAAATGTTATCCAAATTCTCTTCATTCTCACTTTTATCATCATTATTGTCATGATTAATAGAATTCTGGTAATTATTATCATTATTACAATAATAATTGCCAAAATCTTCAATGAATGGAAAAAACGTCGTTTGGAGTATACTCTCAAAAGGCTATATATTTCGCTAGATTTTGCCGCTTTTTCGACTTTTGGGATTTTTTTCTTTTACTTTTTTTTTTATCATATATGGACACAATTCCTGTTATTATCCTCATTATTATCATGATTTTCATCATTATTATCGTTATCATCATCATTATCATCATTATTGCAATTATTATCATCATTATTGCAATTATTATCATTATTATTGCAATTATTGCAGTTATAATATATATTTTTACAACTATACTAATAACAACTACAATGATAATAGTAATAACAATAATAATAACAATAATAACGTTTTTATAATAAATATTAATATCATTATTTTACTTCGCCGATCCTACGTCAATCACTCCGGGAGGCACGGATAAAGGAAGTATAAGTGAAGTAAAGGTGGCAACATTTCCACCTGGTGGTGCCGTGCGTGGCGTCATTCTACCTTGTATTTTCAATGGAGGTTGTGGAAAGTGGTTTTTCTGTATCGTAGCCTTCCCCATGCGACCCTTTTCTGCAATGTAACACGTCCTCCTGCCGGCAACATCACCTGCAGGCCCCGAGAAAACCCTGTTTATCTTGCAAGTGAGGAGGATACCCGCACCCACGCCACGCCTACGATGACCGCTGCCAAATCATTGTATTTTTACCAAATAAATGATTTTCTTTTTATATTGTTTTATCAACTATTTCTCCCCAAAGATTATAAAGTACCAAAGTACATATATTTTTACATTTTAATATATGTATATATATATATATATATATATATATATTGCTGAGAAAAATAAATTGTAAAGACCGGCTGCTGGACATCTTGAACAAAAGGAAATTAAAGTTTATTGGTCATGTAATGAGAAGTAAAAGTATTGAGAAAAACTTGCTGACAGGGATGGTGATAGGAAACAGAGGAAGAGGCAAACCGAAGACAAGACTGAGCGACAACATCAAAGATATTTGCTAGTTGTCGATGGTACAAGTGGAAAGAAAAGCGTAAGATCGAGTTCAGTGGCTGCACAAACATGAGCATACCGTTATTGATGATATATATATATATATATATATATATATATATATATATATATATATATATATATATATTGTCGATCACTGAAGTCCATTAACCATTTGAATGATTTTACATTTCATTTATTTATTTTTCATTATCTTTTTTTTATCTCGTATCTAAAGTATTTTATGTGTTCTCGATCTTTTAGCATTTTATCATGGTTCGTTTACGAAGCCAATTAATATTTTAAGTAGGTTATTCTAATCCTATGATTTCTTGAAATTATTTTATTGTATATATCGAGTTTTAATAACATGTTACGTTTTAAGATTTGTCTCATTCATTCTAAACAAAGTCCCCTTTCTCACCTACAAGTAACCTGGGAAGCAAGGTCAAACAAAGGGGGGGGGGGGATTTTGCTAGCGGTCTGCCTCGCTGACAGTCTGAGGAAGCCCGGAATGGTCATGGGGATTGTTCTTAATATAGGAAGTGAAACATCTTTTGCAAGACACTCTTTTGTCGGTCTGCTTAAGTGTCTTTATCATGTCCGGGGTCTTATTCTCTCTCTCTCTCTCTCTCTCTCTCTCTCTCTCTCTCTCTCTCTCTTTGTGAGTGTTTTCCCCCCCCCCTCTCTCCCTCTTTCAACCCTTTGTTTCTCTCTCTCTCTCCTTCTCCCCTCTCTCCTCTCTCCCCCCCTTCTTCTCCTCTCTCTCTCTCTCTCTCTCTCCTCTCTCTCCTCTCTCCTCTCTCTCTCTCTCCTCTCTTTTTTTTTATTTCTCTGTTTCACCATTTTTTCTTTGTTTTTTTCCATCTATAAGAGAGAGGGGGGCAAGAGGAAGGAAGAAGAAGAGAAGAGAGAGGAGAGGAAAGAGAGAGAGAGAGAGAGAGGAGAGGAGAGAGAGAGGAGAGGAGGAGAGCGACCCGAGAGAGAGGAGAGAGAGAGAGAGAGAGGAGAGAAGAGAGAGAAAGGAAGAGGAGGAGAAAGAGGAAGAGGAGGAAGAGAGAGGAGAGAGGAGGAGAGACAAGAGTTAAGGAGGGAAAAAGAGAAAGAGATAGATGAAGGGGCAGGAGGGGGAGGAGGGAGAAATAGGGAGAGAGTGTTTTTCTGTGAAAAAAGAGAAAGGGGGATAGGAAAAATTGGTGGAAATAAAGAAAAGAGGGGGGGAAGGGGGGGGAGATTGTGAAAGAGAGAGATGAGGGGTAAGAGGGAAGGAGAGAAAGAAAGTGATGGGGTAGAGACAAGAGGAAGAGTTGAGAGAGAAAGGAGAAAGGGGGGGGACGGGGAAGGAGAAAAGTGAGGGAAGATGGGACAGTGAGAGAAAGAAAGAGGAAAAAGGGAGCAAAAATAGAGAAAAAGGGGAGGGAAAAGGGGGAATGGAGAGAGTTAGAGAGACAAGGAGAGAGGGGGAGAAAGAAAGAGATTTTGAGAAAGAGAAAAGGGAGATGACAAGGGGCAGAAAAAAAGAAAGAGAAAAAAAGAGAAAAAAAAGTGAGGGGAAGGGGGGGGGGGGGGTTTTGAGAGAGAAAGAGAGAGAGGGGGGGGGGAGGGGGGCAGGAGGAAGAAAGAGAAAGAGAAGGGAAAGGGGACAAAAAGGGGACTGCGTGTGTGAGAGAGAGAGCGGGGGTGGGGGAAGAGGGAGAGAGAAAAAGGAGGGGAGGAATAGAGACAAAAGAAAGAGAATTGGAGATTTTAGGGAAAGGGGAGAAGGGTAAGAAATTAGGGAGAAGAAACAGGTTAGAGGAAAGAAGAGAAAAGAGAAGGAGAGGGAAGAGAGAGGAAAGGGGAGAGGGAGGCGGAAAGGAGAAAGGGAGAAAAAAGGGAGGAGGAAGAGAGAGGGAGAGAGAAAGAAAAAAGGGGGGGGGGGGAAAAAAAAAGACAGAGAAAAGGGGCGGACTAGGGAGGGATAGATGAGGGAGGGGGGAGAAAAAGAAAAAAAGAAAGAGGGGGGGAAAGGGAGGAGAAGAATGAAGGGGACGTAAGGACAGGAAAGCCTACAGATTCCTGATGCCTGTTGATGATAATGGGGTATAAGGTAAATGGTAAAATAATAAAATCAAAAAAATTTATTAAAAGAGAAAAGAGATAAAATAATAACATTGTTTAAAATGTTAAAATAGAAATGTCATGATTAAATACTACTATTACTTTTATGATAGAATAATAATAATAAAATGTTAATAATGAAAAAACAAATCAAATAATAATAATAATATTGATAATAAATTAAAAATAAGGGAAAGGAATAATTAGATGAGTAAAAAAAAATAATAAAAATATGATAATAACCTTTAAATGGTAATAATAATGTAAATCATAAACCATGGTAATAGTAAAACAATCATAATATCATATTAAAATTTTGGAAATCACAATAAAAATGAAAAATGAAATAATAATAATAATAATAAGTATCTAAGAAAATAGAAAGACAATAATAGCAAATAATAATAATTAAAATTTTAACATTATTAAAAATAAAAATAATGATAGATTAATAATAATAAATAAAATAATAATAAAATAATAATAATAAGGTTTAATTAGTGATTTTTTAAATAAATTAATAATAACTGACAAAATAATGCTAATGATAGAAATAGCCAAAAGATAATAATAATAATACGACAATAAAAACGGTAAGATAAAATGATAATAATAAAATAAGGTTATTTCAATTTAATTTAGTATTATTTTGTTAATCATCATACTAACTGTGATGGTAATACTAAAAAGGGAATAAAAATGTTTATAAAAATCATGCTTTCAAGGGAGGATAGCTCAGCGGAAATGTGTTATTCAGCGACCCAAGTCCTTTTCATTTCCGACGGTTTGCCTTCGGTCAGCCTTAACATTGCTTTGGCACTTTTGTTTTTTTTGCTTGATTTGGTGTTAGTACACTCAAAAAAGTAGTTTACACTTCCAATGTGATTTATTTGTTTCCCCTTTGGGATCAAATTTTCTTTGGTATTAATGACCCACTTTGTAATATCAGTTCTTGTTCTGTGTCTTCAAAACATTGATTATGGAGAATTTTTTTGAGTGGGTATTGAAAATTGTTTTTTAAAAAAAGATAACGTAGTCTGAGTGCTTTAGTTTTTGTCTTTTCAAGTTCACGTCTGGCAGTTTTTCAACGGCTAAAAAACTCGAGTGGGGACAGTAATTCAAAAGGGGAAATTTGATCACAAAGATGCACCCTTCCTCCCCCTCTCCCTTTTTTCCCCCCGCTCATTCCCTTTCCTTTTCTCTCTCTTTTTTTCCTTCCTCTCTCACCACCTCCTTTTCCCCCCCTCTCCCATCCCCCCCTTTTTCCTTTTCTCTCTTTTTTCCCTATCCCTTTCCTCTCCCGCCCCCTCTATTTTCCCCCCTCCCCCATCTCCCCTTTTCCCTTTTCTCTCTCTCTTTTCCTATCGCTTTTTTCTCCGCCACTCCCCCCCCCCCCCCTCCCCTTTTCCCTTCCCTCTCGCTTCACTTCCAAAATCCAAGCGACTAAAAAGCTGAGGTCCCAAAAAAACCCCTTTTTATGCTTTATCGATTGGTGTTTCGTCATCTTCAATACTGCAATTTTGCCCCGGCAAAAGATAATGGTTATAAAAGTTTTTGATTTTTAAAAAAGAATCCATCACTTTTGTCAAAAATTATGATAATTAAAATTTTCAATAACGAATGAGAAAAAGAAAACATTTCTTGCTTACAAAAGGGGGGGTTTTTGATACTGGCATTCATGATAATATTTGCGGAGTAGGACCCCATTTGTGTGTGTGTGGTCGTGCAACACAATGCCGTTTATTAGGTGTGGTTTTTTGGGGTTTTGGTGCTTGCTCATGAATTGCTTGTTTTTCCATCCCTTTCTTGCCCTCTGGGGGTTTCCATAGGTTGTTCCGTGTGGGAAAACACCTATTAGGATTTTTTGTATGTGTATGTGGTTTAGTGTCATCCCTGTTATAGGGTGCAGAGTCAACTTTTTGTGACGTCTAGGTTATGTGCGAGTGCGGTACACGTTATTTTTATTATTTTTTTACGTGGTTTAATGATGGTAATGATGTAATAATGATAAGAAGGATTTTTTTTTTTGGGAGAATGACCTAAAGAAATACGTAATGTTAAGTTAAAAATATGAACAACAAAATAATAAAAAAATAATAATTTTATAAATTGAAAATAAGAAATTAATATATATAATATATATAAATTAATATATATATGATGTTATAAGAAAATAGTAGTAAAACAAAAATAATGAAAAATAAAAATGATAATAACAATGATAAGAAATAGAATGTGATGGTAAAAATAACTGTTGTGAGAAGAAATGGTAAGATATTTTGTTATTGTAAAAACAATAATAATGAAAAAAATAACAAGCATATTCAAATTTACGACTTTTCCCTTGGGAAATAGAAAAGCAGAGGGAAGGGTATAGAAGAGAGATGAGAATTTGAAGAAGGGAAAAAAAGAAATATATATATATACAAAGATAAAGAAGAGAGAAGAGAGCGATAAAGAGAGAGAGAGAGAGAAGGAAAGGAGAGAGGGAAAGAGGAGAAAAGAAAAAGAGAGAGAGATGGGGGAGTAAATGCGAAGGGGAAAAAAAAAAAATCAAGGGGGGAGGAGGGGAGAGCAAGGGAGAAAAGAATGATAAAGAGAAAATTAAGGCAAGAGAGTTGAAGAGAGAAAGAAAAGGAAAAAGAAGAGGCAGGGGGTGGGGAGGAGGGAGTAGGAGGCAGGGGCCTTTTCGCGAGCGCTTTTGGGTCAGCGGGGGCATCCCCGCGGGGGCACAGCACCCGGAAAAGCCCCGGTCCTGCGTCAGCGCCCCCCAGGAGCCCGTCTTTTGCGGGCGAAAATGCCTGCGAAGGAGGAAAAAAGGGTTTGGGGTTGAATTGGGTTTAGTTACGTTGGGTTTCAAAGGTTGGGTTAAATCTTTTTTAAATCAGTTTATTTAGTTAAGGTTAGTTTTAATTAAATAGATTATGTTAGTCCCGTTGTTGGGTTTGGTTTTTTTTTTGGGGTGGTAGGGTAGGTTTATTGGAGTATGTTTACGTTATTCAGGTTCAGTTTGACATGTTGCTAGGTTTGGTTTGAGTAGGGTTTGTTGGTAAGGGAAGGTTAGGTTGGTTTAGGAAGTTAGTTTAGTTTGGGAAGTTAATTTTCTTTGGGTAGTAGTTTTATTAGTTTAGATTAGGATCAATTTTCGTTATATTATCTTATGTTTTATTAGGTTATGTTTAAATTTAATATTAGGTTTATTTAGGTTTTGTTGAGAGATTTGGTTTTGGTTTTGAAGGTTAAAAAATGATGGATACATTTTCTTACGTTGGTTAAAAAATGTAACTTTAAACCCAAACTAAATTTCCCTTACATTACCCTAATTGAACTAAAAACCCGACCTAACCTAACTTTAAGAACCTGAACTAACCTAAACAAACATAGCTAAACTAACTTAACGAAACCTAGCTAAAGCTAACAGTAATCTAAACCAACTAAATTAACCCCAGCTAGCCAAACGTGAGCTAACCTAACTAACCAACTTTAAATTTTAAAATGTAACCTAAAACCATAATAAATTTAACCAACTCTAAATGAAACCCAATTAACTAACCAAACCTTTCGAAAACTAACTAAACCCAACCTACCCCAAACTAAACTAACCTAACCCAAAAAACTAAACCCCAAACAAAAAAAACCCGAAAACATAACTTCCCAAAAATAATCTAACTTTAACCCCAAACTAAAATAAAGCTAACTAACCTACCCATTTTAAACTATAAACAACCTAAACCCCACAAAACCCAAAGTAATTAAAACCCAAAATTTTCCTAACTAAACTTAGCTAAACCCAACCCAATAAACCTAAACCTAAAAAAGCCTAAATCAAACAAAAAACTGAATAAAGTAAACTATTTAAAAATAGAAACATCTATCCAACCTAACCGACTAAACAAATCGAATTTAAATTAAGCAATTAACGAAACTAAAGTAACTATTTAACTTAAACTAAAATTAACCAAACCAAAACTTATAAAACCCTGTAAAACAAAAAAGAACCAACCCTACTAACTTTTGAGGTTAATCCGTAAAAAGAGTGGCTAGAAAAGAGGAAGGGAAATTTAAAGCAAAAAAAATTGTTCACCCCACCCCGCCGCGACCGGGGGGGGGAGAAACCGTTATCCCCGCGGTAAAAGGGCAAGGGGAAAGGGGAAAAGGAGAAAATGAATCCAATCTCTGAAAAGAAAAAAAATCGGAATAAATAAAAAAAGAAAAGAAACAACCGTTTAAAAGGGTACAGGGAAGAAAAAATTTAAAGGATTTCCTTTTGTAAGGAAACCAGAGAGAAGGGAAAACATAACTTCACTCTTTCCCGGTGAAACAAAAATGTCTGGCGTTCCCGGGAACCAGGAAGCCCGTAAAGGGCAGAGTTGAATTAGCATTTCTTTTTGCAGCATTTTGTATTTTTTTCGGTTTATCTGTTGCCCCGAAAGCCATGGGGTTTTTTCTGGAAGGCCGAGGAAAATAGAGGAATTGAAATAGTTTGGGGCTTTAAATACCTATACCGGACCCCAATCACAAGACTATATAAAAACCCTAAAGAATACCAAACAGCAGTTATATTAAAAAAAAAAAAAAAAAAAAAAAAAAAAAAAAAAAAAATTGTATATATAGAAAAGGTGATTTCTTTTAGCCACGAATCTCTCTTGTTTTTACTGATTCTTTTTCTTTTTTTCTCTTTGCTGCTGATGAAGGGATACAAAATCATTATAGAGGAAGTGTTCCCGAAAATTTCTACAAAGGGTTTAAAGGCCTTTTCCCGACCCTATATTTTATGGTTTATTGTATATTGAAACAGTAGTAGTAACAATGATTATAATAATTAAAAAGAATTTTGGGCAATAATGATAATCAGAAAAGTATAATATATTTAGAATAATCCAAATATATTAGCGTAAAAAATTTTTAAATGCTTTTTGGGCCGAAAATTTAAAAAAAATTTAGTTAATATTATTTGAGCGCCCGGGTCGGTATGTATTTTGGGCAAATTTTAAACCAGTCATTTGAAATTGTACACAAAACTTTCAAATTCAGTTTAAAAACTTTTTGGGAAACCAAGGGAAAGACGTTACCAAAAGGGAATGAAGAAAAGATAACTGGCAAAAACTTACGAACATATCCCTTTCCTTCAAAAAATGGCTACTGTCTGCTTCCCCGGCAGTTGGTTTGCATTATAGTATTTTTATTACCTGAAAAAAAATAAAATGCAAATCAGTTTTTACCCCTGTTTTACTTGAGTCAGTGATTATTTTGTGAAAAACCAATCTGTCTCAATTTTTTAAAGTCTTCTAGATTTGGGAAAAATAGGGAAAAAAAATAATACAATATTTTATCAACCAGATTTTAAGATTTTAAAAAAAAGAATTGAAGGAAAATCTTTTAAAAGGAGGGAAGAGTTGGATAAAAGAGTCCATATGCTACATGAATCCCCCCCCTTTTTTGGGAAAAGGGATACCCTAGGTTTCAAGGATAAAAGGGGTACGCGCAGTAAAATATCCAGTTGCAATTTTTAAAGTATGGGTTTTCATAAAAAAAACAATTAAAATTTATATTTTACTGTTTTAAATTCCCCCCCTTTTGACCAAAGGGTGTCTGGATTAAAGGGGTGCCCTTTTTCTTCAATTTAATGTTATTTTTTGCCAAAACACTTTTTCCCTGGGAACAGATACTTGGGGTTTATAAATTTTTAACGTTCAATAGCAGATATGCCCCAAAAATAAAGAAAAAAAAATAAAATTTAAAAAGGTTTTTTAAGAATTCATCACAGAAGCAAAGACGAGGAAAAAATAAAAATAGAATAAAATAATTTTTAGTGTTTTAATACAGATACTAAAAACCAATTTTTTTACATATTCCCGCAAAAGAAACATTTTGGGTTTATTTAGTGTAGATGTTTTTTTTTTTTCCAAAAAACCCAATTAAAGAAAGATATAATGCAAGGTTACGATTTTTTTGAAGGAGTAGAGAGAAAAAAAGTGGATTTTGCACTAGATAGGAGAAATTTGTGATCTTTTTATTTCTATCTAAATTTTTTTAGTTTTTTTAAATTATTATTTTATTGGGCATTTTTATAATCAATACCCCCATTTATCATTATGATACCCGAACTGCATTAGACAAATACCAATATTTTTTTTATACACAAAAAATCAATTAAAGGTAAAATATGATGACAGTCAATAATAACGATAAAAAAAGATAATAATAAAAAAATAATATAATAAAATAAAGACAATAATAAAATAATAATAAAACAACAACAAATCCATTTCATACGAGTATTTCATAAATGCGAATGCTAATGACGACAAAGGTAAGTACAGTGGAACCCCAAGGGAAAAAAGAAATGTATAACCTCAGGTTTTATACTCCCTGTAATTTGGAAATAAAAAATAAAGCAACAGAAAAACTAAGAATGGGTGCAAAAATATTTTTTGGATTTTTTTTTTTTTTTTTTTTTTTTTTCGAAGAAATTTTTTCTAAAATTTTTTTTTTCTACTTTTTTATCTTTATTGTCTGATTAAATACAAATTTTAGTAATTTTTTTATTTTTACCTAATAATTGCCAAAAAAACATCAAATGAATGGAAAAAAAAAAGTCATTTTCGAGTGATTTGCCACTTTTTCGACCTTTTGGGGTTTTTTTTTTTTTTCCTTTTTTTGATTTCATTTGGACACAATTCCCGTTTTTATACATTATTTTCAGATTATCATCATTATTTTCGCTACATCATATTTTCATCATTATTGCAAAAATAATATCATATTGCAATTTTATTTATTATTAAATTCAGTTTTTAGAATAGTTTTTACAACGAAATAATAACAACTACAATAATATTAGCAATAACGAAAAAATAACAATAAAACGTTTTTATAAAATAATTTATATAATTATTTTAATTAACATCGTTTTACTGTAATGATTTACTGTTTATAATACTTTTTTTCCTAGCAATTGTAACTACATTAAAAAGAAAATTATGATAATAATAGTAATAATAATAGTAATAAAATATTATAACGATTAGTATTATTATAATTTTTATACTTATTTTATTATTATTATTATCATTATTACAGTTATAATAGATTTTGGCGGATATACTAATAATAAAAAGTATAATAATAATAATATATATAATAGAATTAATAGCTAATATAATACTAATAATGATTACTTATATATAATGATAATAATATAAGAATTACTAATAGCTACTAATAATAAATTAATAATATAAGAATAATAATAATCAGATGTTCAAATGATAATGATAATAATAACAATATCGATAATATTATGTTAATAATAATAATGATAATATGATCATAAATAAAATCATATTATAATGATAATAATAATAATAATAACAAAATATTGTTAATTAATAATGATAGATAGGTAATAATATGATAATCATGCAAATTATTTGTCATGATGAATAGAATTCTGGTAATCTTTATCATTATTAACCCTAATAATTGCAAAATCATCAAATGAATGGAAAAGAACGTCATCTTGAGTATACTCTCAAAGGCTATATTCGATAGAGTTTTGCCGCTTTTTGACTTTGGATGTTTTTTTTCTTTTACCTGTTTTTTGATTACAATGGACATATTCCATATTATTATCATCATGTATTATCATATCTAGCATCTTATTTATCGTTATCATCATCATTCATCATCACTTCTCATCATTATTGCAATTATAATCATCTTAAATTGCAAATTATTATCATTATTATTGCAATGATTGCAGTGATAATATATAGTTTACAACTATACGAATAACAACTCAATAGTATTAGTAATAATAAGATAAAATAATAACATTTTTATAATAATTTTTATATCATTATTTTCATTAACAATTTATTACTGTAATTGTTACTGTATAATCATTATTTTTGCAATTATACTACCAGTAAAAGAAAATAATAATAATCCAATAATATATTAATAACAATATATATAACGATTATATTATTATAGTATACTTATTATTATTTTTTTATTATTTTTATTATTACAGTTTGATATTTTTTTGCAATAATACTAATACTACAAAAGTAATCATAATTAATAATAATACTAATAATCGGTAATAATATAATAATAATAATATCAATTATAATACTAATAATTATAATTATATGATTAATAATAATAATATAATAAGTAATAATAATCATAATAAGGATGAATAATAATGAATAAATAATAATAGTATAATATTAATATTTATAATAATATGATAATAGTAATACATATTAAATGATCATCAAATGTTATCCATTCTCTTATTCTCGCTTTATCATCATTTATTGTCATTGTTAATAGAATTCTGGTAATTTTTTATCATTATTACCCTAATAATTGCCAAAATCATCAAATGAAAGGGAACGAAACGTCATTGAGTATACTCTCAAAAAGGCTATATTTCACAAGATTTTGCCGCTTTTTCACTTTTTTGGGATTTTTTTCTTTTCCATGTTTTTCATTATGTATGGCCAATTCCCTGTTTATTTCATCATTATTGCATGATTATCACCATTATTCTCATTATCATCATCATTATCATCATTACCATCATCATCATCATTATCATCTCCATTATTGCAATTATAATCATCATTATTGCAATTCTTATCATTATTTTGCGATTATGCAGTTATAATTGATTAGTTTTGACAAGTATACTAATAACAAAACTACAATAATAATTAGTATGAACAATAATAATGAACGAATAATAACGGTTTTTAATAAAAATGATTAGTAATAACCATAATATTAACAATATAACGTTTTATTATGATAATGATTTAGATAATTATTTTACTTAACCTCGTTTTACTCTGTATTTATTACTGTTATGATATTTATTTTTGCAATTATATACCAGTAAAAAGAATAGATAATAGTACATACATAACAATATAAATATTATAACAATGTATAAACGATTAGTTTTATTATTAATTATACTTTATATTATTAACATTATTATATTGTTTATTATTTACAGTTATACATATCTTTTTTTGGCAATATCTATATTAAAGTAATAATAATAATAATAATAAGCTAATAATAATAATAAATAATAATTCATAATAAATAATAATAATGATAATGATAATAATTAATAATGATAAGTAATACTAATAATAATATAATAATAAAATACTAATCTGAGAATACTATTCATAATAATAATGATAATAGTAATATATCAATAATCATCAATGTTTACCCAAAATGTCCTTTATTCTCTAACTTTTTATCATCATTATTGTCATGATTAATAGAATTCTGTCATTTTTAATTATTACCCTATAAGTTCAAAATCCCAATGATGGAAAAAACGTCATTTTTGGTGTATACTCTCCAAATGCTATAATTCGCTAGATTTTGCCCTTTTCCGACTTTTTGGGTTTTTTTCTTTTACCTGTTATGATTGTATATGGATCACATTCCTGTTATTATCATCATTATTTATCATGATAATCATCATTATTATCGTTACATCATCATTATCATCATTTTCTCATTATCACATCATTTATTGCCATTATAATCACATTATTGCAAATATTTCATTATTATTGACAATTATGCAGTTATATATATATAGTTTTACAACTATAATAATAACACTAGAATAATTTTAGTAATAACAATATAATAACACTAATAACGTTTTTATAATAATTATTTATATCAATATTCCCTAATTAATATCGTTATTACTGTTTAATTATTACTGTTATATATTATTTTTGCAATTAGACTCCCAGTAAAAGAATAATAAGGATATAATAATAACAATAATAATATTATTACAATATTATAAGGATTCTTATTATTATTATACTTATTATCTTTATTCTTAATTATTATTATTATTATTATATCATTACAGTTGTAATTATTTTTTGCAATAATACTAATAATTAAGTATAATAAATCATAATAATAAATTAAGAATAATAATACATAATAAATAATAATAATAATATGATAATAATGATAATAATAGTACTAAATAATAATAATCATAATAATACTATACTAATACTAAAATAATAATCATATAATATAATAATAATGATATTAATTATAATAAAATAAATATTAATATCATCAAATGTTATCCAATATTCTCTCATCTCACTTTTATCTCATTATTGTCATGATTAATAGAATTCTGATTATTATCATATGACCCAATTAAACATTTTTTGGCCCCCCCCCCCAGAAAAAAAAAAATTTTCCCAAATGCAGTGGAAAAAACGTCTTTTGAGTATACTCTCAGAAAGGTTATATTTCGCTAGATTTTCAGCTTTTTTACTTTTGTGGATTTTTTTTCCTTTGTTCTGTTTTGATTGATATATGGACACAATTCCTTTTTATTATATCATCATTATTATCATGATTTAGTCATCATGTATTATCGTTATCATCATCATTATCATGATTATCATCATCATTATCATCATTATTGCAATTATTATCATTATTACAATTATTATCATTAATTATTGTAATTATGTGCAGTTATAATATATAGTTTTACAAAAATACTAATGACGACTACAATAATAATAGTAATAATGATAATAATAATAACAAAGAATAACGGTTTTTCAATAATTCTTCATATCATATTTTATTAACATTTTCACTCTGTGCTTTCAAGACAGTGGGGATAGGCCTTGGCCCACTGTCCTTAAAGAACAGAAGCAAACAGACTGTTATGAACAAAGCAGGCAACAGTCTGACTGCTGAACTGAGGGCCAAACCAAACGTGCTACAACCAGGTAGACTTTGCTCATATGCAAGAAAAGGGCCGCCGAAACCGATAACTCATATGTTATCTTCTCTCTGAGGGAACTAACCACACCTACAAACATTCTTGCCACAAGCCCAGGCTTCGATGGGATCTTCATATCCCACATTTTCCACCTAGGACTGGCAGGTGAGGCTTGCATTCCTGCAACTCATCAACAAGTCCTTGAAAACTTCCACTCTACCACCATAGCTGGAAGAAGGCCATCATAGTTTTCCCATCATCCCAAAACCAAAGCAGCAAGGAAGTTCCGCCCCTCTCTGCTCCTCAGCTGTCCCCTGGGTAAGACGGCCGAGAGAATGGTTCTAAACCAACTCCAATGAAAATGGTACCCCCACATGAAACCACCTCCATGGGTTCACAAGGGGTATGATCACAGCACACGCATAGCCATGGCAGCCACGCTCTTAAGCACAATCAGCACTGTCACTTCTGTGGTAGTATTCCTAGACCTGAAGAAAGTTTTTATTAGCAGTCCCTCTTGCTATTCAGGAAAATCTCATCCAGAAAGGAATACAAAGGAAACTCCTGCTTGGATAGGTGAATATTTAAAGGAACAGAACAGCCAAAGTCCAGATTCAAGGTCATCTCATCCCAATACAAGCCATCTAGAAAATGACACACCTCAGGGTGAGGTCCTCAGGGTCCACCCTTTTCAACACCCTAATTTTCTGCACTCCTCACATACAGCTCCATGGATGCAAAGTTTATGTTCTGGGGCGACGACCTTGTATCATCTCCACGTAGCATACTGCCTATGTAAAGCCCATTGTTGTGGTGGTGTGGGGTGGTGCGTGGTAGTAGTATTATACAGAGTATTGGCTGGAATATCCGTTTCCACAATAGTTTTATGATGAAAAAACATCACTTATATAATCTCAATAAGATAAAAGTTAAGGAAATTTTTCGATGCACTATTATCTTCCAGCCTAATATTTATTCCGCTAATTGACTCAATGCCACGAAAACGTGTGAAAACCAACTAGTTGTGACCATATACGGAAACAAGAAAGTTCGGTTGTTTGCTATATAAAGGTTTTGTAGTTTTCACCTAGCGTTCCCAGGGAGCAGATCCCCCTGGATAGGGAATATATAGATCGTATTTTCTTAAAGCAGTTTTGAAATTGAGTAGGTCCTTCACTCTTGCAACAATCCGAAGGAAAAGTAAAGACAAGTGAATAGCTACAGGGTTTCGAACGCCGACAAACATCAACAATTAAGAACTTAAATGATTATACAAACTTAACCTCCATTTCTCAACATTTCCCCAGGTCCTCCTTGAGCAGTACTCTTCGACCATATTAAATTATACTTTGCTCACAATCAGCAGCCTGAAGCCTTTCACCTTTCGAACACACATTTTTACATGTCCGAGCGCGGTCTCAACAAAATATGTTGTTAGCGACCGCTTTACAAAAACTATTAGTTTATTGCTACTGATTTGTGCAATGGAGTGAATGCAATATATTATCTTCTTACATTCTGTTAAACTCTCATGGGTATAGTGTTAAGAATAATAAGTTAAAAGTAATTTCGATTGATTTTTGTGGCCTTATTAGGGTACATAATGATAATAATTACCAGATTGTATTATCATGACAATAATTATTATTAAGTGAGAATAAAAAAAATGTGGATAACATTAGTATAGATATTAATATTATTACTATTATCATATATTATCAATATTTATTATTATTATTATTATTCTTATTATTATTATTATTAATTATATTATTATTAATTATTATTATTATCATTATTACTTTGATTATTATAATTATTTCCAAAAAATATAATTTTAACTGTAATAATACAAAAAAGTATCATAATAATCGTTATAATAGTGTTATTAATATTATTATGTTATTATGATCTTTATTATTCTTTACTTGGTAGTATAAGTTGCAAAAATAATTATTATAACGTAATAATTAAGTAATACGATGTTAATAAAAATGATAGGAATATTATTTATAAAAACGTTTATTCTTGTTATTATATTATTTTATTACTTATTATTATTTTACTGGGTCTTAGTATTTTTGTAAACTATATATATAACTGCATAATACAATATAATGAGTAATAATTGTAATAATGATAATATTGCAATAATGAATGATAATGATGATGATATCATGATATGAATGATGATAAACGATCAATAATGAATGATGATTCACTGATAATATGATGATACATAACAGGAATTGTGTCCCATATATAATCAAAAACAGCTAAAGGGAAAAGAATCACACAAGTAAAAAAAAAAGCTGCAAAATCGAGCAAAATATACCTTTATTGAGAGTATACTCCCAAAAGGAAGTTTTTTCCATTCTATGATAATTTTGGCAATTATTAGGGTATAATGATAATAATTACCATCATTCTTATTAAATCATTGACAATAATGATGATAAAGTGGAATGAAAGAATTTGGATAACCTTTGATGATTATTAATATTATATTATTTATCATTATATCAATTATTATTATAGTTGATTATTAATTATTATTATTATTATTATTATTATCTTATTTTATTATTATTTATTATTATTATTATTATTATTATCTTACTTTAATTATTAGTATTATTGCCAAAAAATATATTACATGTATGATAATAATACATGAATCCTACTAATTACGAATAGTGATAATATTATAATAATAAGAATAATCATTATAATATTGGTAATAATATTATTATTGACACTTGAGTATTATTTATCATTATTATCTTTTACTGGGAGTAATAATTGCAAATAATTATTATAACAGTAATAATTACAGTATAACGATATTAATTAGAATATTGATATAAAATTTATTATAAACCCGTTTATTAGTGTTATTTATTATTGTTATTACTAAAATTAATTCTATTTGTTATTATGATAGTTGTAAAAACTATATATTATAAGCTGCAT
This sequence comes from Penaeus monodon, assembly GCF_015228065.2. Taxonomy (NCBI): domain Eukaryota; kingdom Metazoa; phylum Arthropoda; class Malacostraca; order Decapoda; family Penaeidae; genus Penaeus; species Penaeus monodon. The sequence goes on from NW_023659441.1 coordinate 679,768, forward strand.
AATTGCAATATTAATGATATATTTGCAATACCGGTGATTATAATTGGCAATAATGGGATGATAATGATGAAAATGATGATGCTGATGATGATCGATAATAATGATGAATATCATGATCATTAATGAGATAATAACCGGAATTGTCCATCCCATATATCATCAATACGTAAAAGAAAAAAATCCCAAAAGTCCGGAAAGGGGCAAATCTAGCGAATATAGCCTTTTGAGAGTTACACCAAAAGACGTTTTTCCATTTCATTTGAGATTTTGGAAATTATTAGGTAATAATGATAATATTAACAGAAATTCTATTAATCATGACAATAATGACTGATAAAAGTGAAAATTACAGAGCTTTGGATACATTTGAGATTATTGAGATTATACTATTATCATTATTATTATTAATATTATTATTAATTATTATTATATATGTTATATATTATAATTATATATATATACTATGTATAATATGTATTTGTTTAATGTAGTGTATATGTATATATACATATATTGTGTGTTGTATATATATATATGAATTAATATATATATATTTATATATATCATATATGTGGTGGTGTGTGTTGTGTGTGTGTTGTGTGTGTGTGTGTGTGTGTGTGTTTGTGTGTGTGTTTTGGTGTTGTGTGTGTGTGTGGTGTGTGGTGTGTGTGTGTGTGTGTGTGGTGTATGGCGTGTGTATCACAGAAAAAACCACACACCACATATATATATTGTGTCATATTATATGTATGTATATAGATATATATATATATATATATATAGTATATAATATATATATATAAACATATATATATAATATATATTAATATATATATATATATATATATATTATATATATATATATAGTTAAAGTAGGCTAGACGCAAAGGTGTGGCCTCTTTAGAATCGTTATTTAGGTCAATTTACGTTTTGATTAGTAGTTTTATGTAGCCTTCGGACGGTCATGTTAATGAGAATCGTAAAGTTAGTTACGTTAGGATAATCAGGTTAGGTTGAATCCTTATTTTTGGTTAGGTTAGAATCTTTATTTTTGGTTAGGTTAGGTTAGATTTAGATTAAATCGGTTAGGTTAGGATTGGTTCTGGTTAGGTTAGGCTTAGTTTAAGTGTAGTATAGGTATGTTAGTTTTAGGTTAATTGGATTAAAAAGAAAAGGTTTGGGTGAGGGTATTTATTATTTTTAGGTAGGTAGGTTCGGTTAGTAGCTTTATTTAAGCTAGATATGGTTAAGAAATCACACACGACACTAGCACACCACACGAGTGTGTGTATGTTTGTGGCATATATATATATAGATATATATTTATCATATATATATATAATATATATATATATAATTATATATATATATATATATATATATATATATGTTGGTGTGTGTGTGTGTGTGAATATTATATATATATGTTATAATATAAGAAAATTCATAGAGGTATATATACATTTAACTGGGCGGTCAGCTTGTAGTGGACCACTTTTATATAATCCCAACACTGTCCCTTACAGATGTCTTCTTCTCCCCTCAAGATGAAGACGACGTCCACCCTCGCTCCACGGAAGGAGTTTAACACCTAGTTTTCAAAACCCTCTTTTTTATCCATAGTGGGTGAGGATACCCGTCGCGTGGGATGCTGCGAACAATAAAAACGGGAAAGCTCGCCTGGAGCGACTCACCCTTCTTGGCTTTATTTTATTTTGTTAAACCTTTTGTGTTGTGGTGTGCATTTTAATAAAATTTTTATATCCTCTTTTATGAAGAAACCTTAGTCGAAAAGAAATAGACCACCGCAGAATAGCAAAGAAAAAAGGAACTTAAGAGCACTTTTTATTTTATTAAACTTCATCAGGAATATCACCTCTTATATTTTTTACAATTTTAAGTGACTTTATACCTTAGTTTCACTGTATTATGTATGTTATATACACATTACCGACAACAAATTATATTCATATGCGTGTGCGGTGGCTATGTTTAGATAGGGTGGTTAGATTAGGTTTAGGTAGGTAAGGTTGGTTGGTTTAGTTAGTTTAGTCTATGTGTTAGGGTAGTTAGTTTGGTTTGGTTAAGTAGTAGTTCAGTAGTTTAGATTAGGATCATTTACTTTATGTTATATTAGGATATGTTAATTAAGATTAAGGTTTATTTTAGGTTATAGTTAATTATCATTAGGTTTAGTTAGGTTAGGTTAAATAATGATGGATTAACAATTACTAGGTGGGGAAATAAATGTACACTTAAAACCAAAGCTAACGTACGACTCTAAAGCCTACCTCTACTAAACAGACCTAACCTAACTGAACCTGGAACCTAACCTAAACAAAACATAAGCTAAACAACTTAACGACAACGAACTAAACCTAAAACCCAGCTAACTAACGGAGCTAACCAAACTTAGCTAACCCTAATTTTACAACTGTAAACTATTAACCATAACTCATCTAACCTACTCTACTAAATCAAGTTCACTCAATCAAACCTTTATACCAACTAACTAAACCCAACCTACCTAGTCTAACCTCACTAAACGAAATAACCAAATCTAACCCAATCTAAAAACAACTAAACCTAAAATAATCTACCTACACCTACCCAACCTAACAATTTAACTATGACTAAACCTAACCTGATGATAATCTCACATAACCTTGCCTACCTAAACCTACAATCTCACCGAAGCGAACTAATCTGACCAAAAACTATCCAAAACTAACCTACGCTATCTGAGTAAACGTAAAATATTCTAGCGTAACATCTATCATAAACCTAACTACCAAAGCGGGGAATTTAACTTAAGCTTATCTAAGGAACTAAGCTAACCCACCTTAACTTAAACTAACTCCCCAACCAAACCCTCCTATAACATAAATATAACTAAACCTAACCTACTCCATACTAACCTTATTAGATCAATCTAACCGAACCTAACGAAAACCTAATCTAACCATAACACACTAACGTAGCTAAACCTTCTCTAATCTAAATTTTTAACTTAACGAAACTAACCTATACCCTAAACTTAATATAACAGAAGATAACATAATAACCTAACGTATTAAAACCTAATCTAACTAACATAACAGGACAAAAGAGCTAAACCTATTCTAATCTAATACACCCGAAGGCATAACTAAACCTAAACTAGTCTAGACCATCTAACCGAACTAAACTAATATATCCTAACTATCCTAACGTATGCTAAAACCAATTAAGCCTATGCTAACATAAAATAACATATCTATCCCAGTTAAACGTCACCATCTAACCTACCAAAACCAACCTACCTAACTTAAATAAAACTACCTAACCTAACTAACCTAACCAAACGAATCCTAACGAACCTAACCTAACACAATCGTATCCTTATTCAACACCTATTCCTAACGAATATAACAAAACGCAATGAAACCTAACGAAACTTAACCAACCCATATACATAGGCAGTCAGATACACAGATGATAGATGGGCCGGAAGATATGATTACTAGATGGGTTTATACGTTATGTAAGTAGATAGAAGTGTAGTATCAAGGTAGGTAGATCGCCAATTATCTAACTGGACATATAAAACATACATAATACATACTTATATACACACAAAACTATGCCGCTTATAAATTAAATATATATATTAAATGGATTTTTATATATATGGTATATATATTATATATAATATATTATATATATTATAATTATCACAATATGAAAATTACATTAGGGTATCATGCTGTGACCACGGCGGCTCAAACTATGAACGCTACGCTAAAAAATATATATATATACATGACTTATACACAACATACATATGTAGAATACATATTCCCTACCTCTATTTATCTAACGAATTACTATCTTATAAATATGTGAGTGTAATGTATGTGTGTATGTATCTATATCTATGGTATCTATGTATACACACCTCTAATATATATGTATATGTACACATATGTTGTTTTTTTTTCATATACATGTGTGCGTGTGTGTGTGTGTTGTGTGTTGTGTGTTGTGTGTGTGTGTGGTGGTTTGTGGGTGTGTGTGTGTGTGTGGGTGTATGTGTGTGTGTTTGTGTGGGTTGTATGCGTGTGTTGTGTATCTCTGACCGCCCTACCTCTAATCTGGCCACTCTTCCAACCGCCGCCGCGCTTCTTCCCTCAGCCACACCTCCAACTGGCAACTAACCTCCGCCCCCACTAGGGCTCGCCAATGGCATGCCCCAGAGGAGAGGGGGAATTGGGGGCTCGACGAGGAGAGCCCGCATTTGATCATCCAGCAGGATCTTGCCCTCCATTGGCTGAACACGACCTGCTCGAGGGCGCAGCCGGAGACTCGGCAGGACAGAAGGGAAAAGAAGAAGCCATCCAAATAAGACAAAGCATAATGGAAGAATGGAACAAGAAAAGAAGAAGAGACAAAAGGGGAAGAAAGCGACCCAAATAAGACGAAGCAATAAGGAAGAGATAGACGAAAGAAAAAGGAGAAGACGACATGAAATAGCGATCCAAATAAAATGGAACAATACGAAGATAATAAGATTAATAATAATAAGAAGAAGAATACATTCTCTTTTATCTTTATATAGGAGAATGTATAATAATGATAATAATGATAATGATTATGATAACAATGATTGATAAGATGATAATAACAGTAATACGTCCATTTATAAAAAAAGGAAACAAACATTATAAAAACGCAAAGTGGCAAAATCTAGCGAAATACAGGCCTTTCAAATATATATAAATATATAAACATATACATATATATATACCTATTATATATGTGTATAATACTATCTATAAATTACTATATTATATATATATATATGTATACTATATATATAATATAGTATATATATATATACACAACAAGTTTTTACACATACACAGACACACAACCACGACAAACACACACAAACACACACACACACACACACACAACACACTCCACACACACACACACACATATATATATATAATATATATATAAGATATAGATATATATATATATATATATAAATGTGGTATATATACATCTCTTACTATACATATATATATATATAATTCATATATCTATAGCTATTCATTAGCTAGATATATAACATATATATATATATGTGATGATACATTATATACTAATATAGATTATATATATATAATTATATATAGATTATAAACACACAATATCTATCTTAGTCTATCATATCTATCTATCTCTATATATATGTGTGTGTGTGTGTGTTGTATGTGTGTGTGTGTATGTGTTTGTGCGTGTGTGTGTGGATCTGTGTGTGTGGTGTCTGTGTTTGTGTGTGTCTGTGTGTGTGTTGGTGTGTATACCACACACACATATTTATATACACATACACACTCACAGACCACACACACACACACACACACACACACACACACCACACACACACACATATATATATCATATAGATAATATATATATATCTATATAATAATTGTATATATTATGTATGTATTATTACCTATAATATATATTACACACAAAAATACACTCCCCACAGATATATGCATCATCTCTCTTATATACAGGAAACAAAAATAAAGGACACTACACACATATATATAATATTCACGTTCTTCTCTTTCTCGTCTCTACACACATATATACACACCACACACTATACATATATAATATATTTTATATAATATATATATATAAATATATAATATATTTATATATATACATAATATAGAAATATATATATGTATGTACATATATGATCTATATATATATATAATTATACTATTATATATATATATATACATATATATACCTACATACATAAAATATATATAAGTATAAACACAAACAAGAATATATACTCATTATCCATATATCTATATATATATATACTATATATATATACTATATATTATCGATATATACATATCTTATATATACTATATTTTTTATATAGGTATATACTATGTTATTATACGATGTTATCTGTATTTTATTCATATTATTATTATTGTATTACTATTATTATTATATTATTATCATTATTTTATTTTATCATTAATTATTATTATACCGCTGTTAGGTACAAAGATAGATATTGTTGTGGATATAGAGATTATGTGTGGTGTGGCTTTTTGATGGTTTATGTACTACCTTTACTATATGTACATATATAGAAAATTTATAAAAGTAATATACATACAAATATACATAGACCACACCTGGCTATTGTGCTTATCTACCCACCATCTATATAATACTAATAACAATAGTAAAAAAATAATAATTTTATTATAATATTATTATCATTGTTTTTATTATTATAAATAATAACAATAGTAAAAATTATATAAAATATAATTATATATATATATATATATATATATTATATATAAACATATACAATAAATAATATACATAGTATATTATATATATATAAAATATATTATATATCTATATATACTACATACACAACGTTTATACCACACCCACACACAAACACAGTCAAACACACACAAACACCACACTCATACACACACACAAAGACAAAACACACACACCACACACACACACACACCCCACCCCACACACACACACACCACACAAAAACAAAACACAAAACACACGCATACACCCACAGACACACACACAACACACACCACACCCCACCCATATTTTATATATATATAATATAATATTTTATATAATATAATATATATATAATATATAATATATATTCATATATTTTAAAATATCTGTCCGGTGGGTTTATTTTATAAACCCATTTTAAAGAAAACCCAAAAAGGGGAAAAAAAAGGAACCCTGACAACCACCTGTTTCCATGGAAACCCAAGCGACATATGGCAACTCTTGGGTATTTGTGCGCATGCGCGTGACAATTGGGCAGGTGGCAGGAGTCACGGGGATTCCTTCTCACTCACGCACGATCACGAACGGAAGAACAAAGCAACCAGAGCAGCGGACTAAAATTTGAAAAAAAAAACGCTGACCCGGCGACCTGCAGCCGCATCGCTGTCATCACTCGTCCTCCTAGCCTCTGCTTTTACAAAATTCTTAGAAAAAAAAATATTTATACACGTGAGTAATGAACTTAAATCACAGAAGGCAAGCAACCGGCAAAGAATCGTGAGAAAATAGAGAAAATTATTCATATTTTCGTGTTAGAGAAATAGCCAATTACTTTAATAAATTAAAACTGTTACTCCCCTGTGTCTAAGAACCCTGAAAAAAAAACAATCCTAAACAATTCGAATGAGTCTTAACTATGGATAAAAGGAAGTGATATTTAGATGAACTAACAATTATACAGGTTAATCATTGAACATCAACTAATTAATAACTTATGAATATGAATAAAAAAAAAATTGTCAGATCTTGTCAAATGAATCCGGGAATAAAATTAAATGTATAAAAGAAAATAAATGAATTAAGACTTAAACATAAATCTTGAAGATAAAGAACACTCTGATAAGAATTTGACAAAGTGGCGCCCGAACAGGGACTTGACAATTGGAGTAATAGATGTGAAGAGAGAGTTTCCTTAACTAATTGTGGATCTATCGTTAAGTGTTGTGGTCATTCATTTGCGAGTATCTCTAGAATTCTTTCTCCAATCAATATGTCTGCAGGAGCTTATGTAGAAGAGGCTAAGTTGATGGGGCTTGAGGACCCGATAGCTATTGTAGATTACGTGAGTAAACGTCAGGCTGAGGAGCGAGAAGAACGAGCGAGGCAGCGTGAGCGTGAGAAGGAGGAACGGGAAGAGCGGGACAGACAGCGTGAGCACGAGCTGAGACTGCAGCAGCTGAAGATAGAGGAAGAGGAGAGGATTCGCCGGCATCAACTGGAAACGGCTCGCGTGCAGATGGGGACGAATGGAGGCTCCCCTGCCCAGGCATCCACCTTGCCGCGCATCCGGTTACCTGCATTTAAAGAAGGTGAGCCAATCGAACCATATATTCACCGGTTTGAAGATTTTGCCGATTTATATCAGTTCGACGAAGCCACGAAGAAGCTTCATTTCCAAAGTCTGTTTGATGGGAAACCCTTAGAAATCCTCCATCGCCTCAACGCGAGTGACAAGACGTACTGTTCGATGAAGTCAGCATTGATGAGGGCGTACGGGCTGACGGTCGACGACGCAAAACTTCAATTTAATCGTGCAATGATGCAAGACCGAGAGACTGCCACTCAGTTCCTGGTTCGTTTGTCAGGCTACCTTGACCAGTGGCTGGAAAAGGATGGGACGCCGGACACGAAGGAAGGTATTAGGGATTTAGTGTTACGGTTTCAGCTTGAAAAGTCGTGTCCCCAGGATCTCGTTGCGCAGTTTAAGATCCACAAGATCAAGACTGCAGAGCAGATGGCTGATAAGGCGGATGCCCATTTTTCTGCCTTTGGGTATCACACTCGCAGGCAGTGGAAAAAGCCGGCCATTTCACTGGGTCAACAACAGAGGGGAAAGCAAGAACTACTTTTGCAGCAGCAACAGAAGGTTCATCCCACAATTCACAAGCAACAGCATCTGCAGTCGAAAGCACAGCAGAGTGTACCACCACAGCAACAGCGGAAGCATCCTTGGCGAACGGTGAGTCAAGAAGTTCATGATTACCGGCAGAAAGGAGCGGCCGCCTGTGTGAGTGAGGAAAACCCACACCCCAGCCTCCGGAGACGTCAGAAGCTAGACAACAAACGCCCCACGTGCACAGCATTTGACTATCTGCTACCTCCACGGATCCTGATAAGCAGAGCTCTCTCCTCGTTAAGTCAGGGTCAGTAAGTGGTGTTCCGGTAAGTGTTCTCAGAGACAACGGTTCGTCGGGGTGTGTTGTAAAGCAAAGTTATGTCCTACCACATCAATACACTGGGAGGAGGAAAAATGTTAAAATGATTGACGGATCACTAGTTAATGTTCCAGAGGCGACTATACATGTAGACAGTCCGTTCTTTACAGGGAAGATTTCAGCAGCCGTGATGGTTAATCCGATTTTCGACGTCATCATCGGAAACATTAAAGGGGTGAGAAATAACTGTGGTGCTGATGCTGCAACGCAAACAGGATGTGTCGCTGTTACGAGAAGAATGAAGAAAACGAAGGAAGAGTTTACTCCACTGACGTCGGTAAGTGACCTGGTGAAATCTCAGGATATTGTTCAGGAGCAGAAGAGCGACCCCTCACTAGAATCAGTGCGGAGGAAGATGGCGGAGAGGTCTCTAAATAGGTCACGGGAGGAAGAAACCTGTTTTATCGAGAAGAACAAGAGGATCTACCGGAAGGTTCAGGCGTTTAATGGGGAGGAGCGTCTCCAGTTCGTCGTTCCTGCGAGGTATCGTCTTGCTGTTTTCCGTTTGGGTCATCACTCCGCTCTCGGAGGTCATATGGGCCAGAAGAAAACGCTCGACCGTATACAGGCAGCGTTCTTTTGGCCTGGCATGGGGCAGGAGATTTCAAGGTTAGTTCGCTCATGTGATATTTGTCAAAAGACTAGTGACCGCGGACGCGTGAAACCTGCGCCACTGAAGCCTATGCCGCTGATCTCCGAACCTTTCGAGAGAGTCGCCGTGGACATCGTCGGACCAATCCACCCGAGAGCGAGTGATGGATGTAAGTACATTCTCACACTCGTGGATTTCAGCACGAGGTGGCCAGAAGCAGTGCCGCTCAAAAATATAGATTCTGTCACTGTCGCCGAAGCCATGGTGGAAATCTTCTGCAGGATCGGTATTCCCAGGCAAATTTTGAGTGATAGAGGGACACAGTTTACCTCTGCAATGATGGAGGAAGTGCTTAGATTATTGTCGGTAAAAGGACTAAAAACGACACCATATCATCCAATGTGTAATGGTCTTTGTGAGAGGTTTAATGGGACTCTAAAAAAAAATGCTCAAGAGGATGGCAGCAGAGCAGCCGAAGGAGTGGCCACGCTATGTTGCACCACTTCTCTTTGCTTACAGGGAAGTTCCTCAAAGTTCTTTAAAGTTCTCACCCTTTGAACTTGTCTATGGAAGAGCAGTAAGAGGACCTCTTCAAATACTGCGGGAGCTGTGGGACGGAAATGAAGCAGATACAGAAGTTAAGACAACGTATACTTATGTCATTGACCTGGCAAATCGTCTCCAGTCTACTTTCGAACTAGCTAAGAAAGAGTTGCTGAAAGCTCAGGAAATACAGAAGGCATACTACGACAGGAAAACAAAGGTACGTCAGTTAAAGGCTGGTGATAAATGCCTTATTCTCTTACCCACTTCTCATAATAAGTTATTAGCGCAGTGGAAGGGCCCGTATGATGTCGTAGATAAAATGTCTGAACATAATTACTTAGTACAAGTGGGGAATCAACAAAAAAGGTTCCACATTAATATGCTGAAAGAGTACTTCACAGCTAACACAGGATGTGCGTCCCATGTCGAGAGAGATGTGCCGAGGCAAGACTCGAAGCTTTACGTTACACGGGAACGAATCAGCAGGTGGTCTTTCCAACAACAGCAGTATCTCGCGTATGTTAAAGCCTTCTTTTCGCAGATACCCTCGAATCTCAGCAGTACTTCCGCCGCAGCATACATCTGCGCCGCCGCCGTTATTCCAGACAGTGAGTGTGA
>NW_023659441.1:702406-731589 GCF_015228065.2 Penaeus monodon
AGACGAGGGGGGGAGCAAAGAGAGAGAGAGAGAGAGAGAAGGAGAGAGAGAGAGAGAGAGAGAGAGAGAATAAGACCCCGACAGTAAATAGACCACTTAAGACATAAGACCGACAAAAGAGTGTCTTGCAAAAGTGTTTTCACTTCCTATATTAAGAACAATCCCCATGACCATTCCGGGCTTCCTCAGACTGTCAGCGAGGCAGACCGCTAGCAAAATCCCCCCCCCCCCCTTGTTTGACCTTGCTTCCCAGGTTTACTTGTAGGTGAGAAGGGGACTTTTTTAGATGAATGAGACAAATCTTAAAACGTGACATGTTATTAAAGCTCGATATATGCAATAAAATATTTTCAAGAAATCATAGGATTAGAATAACCTATTTAAAAATATTAATTGGCTTCGTAACGAACCATGATAAAATGCTAAAAGATCGAGAACATATAAAATCTTTAGATACGAGATAAAAAAAAGATAATGAAAATAAATAAATGAAATGTAAATCATTCAAATGGTTAATGGACTTCAGTGATCGACAATATATATATATATATATATATATTATATATATATATATATATATATATATATATATCATCAATAACGGTATGCTCATGTTTTGTGCAGCCACTGCAACTCGATCTTACGCTTTTCTTTCCACTTGTACCATCGACAACTAGCAAATATCTTTGATGTTGTCGCTCAGTCTTGTCTTCGGTTTGCCTCTTCCTCTGTTTCCTATCACCATCCCTGTCAGCAAGTTTTTCTCATACTTTTACTTCTCATTACATGACCAATAAACTTTAATTTCCTTTGTTCAAGATGTCCCAGCACCGTCTTTACAATTTATTTTTCTCAGCAATATATATATATATATATATATATAATATATATATTTAAAATGTAAAAATATATGTACTTTGGTACTTTATAATCTTTGGGAGAAATAGTTGATAAAACAATATAAAAAGAAATCATTTATTTGGTACAAATACAATGATTTGGTAGCGGTCATCGTAGGCGTGGCGTGGGTGCGGGTATCCTTTTCACTTGCAAGATAAACAGGTTTTCTCGGGGCCTGCAGGTGATGTTGCCGGCAGGAGGACGTGTTACATTGTAGAAAAGGGTCGCATGGGAAGGCTACGATACAGAAAAACCACTTTCCACACCTCCATTGAAATAAAAGGTAGAATGACGCCACGCACGGCACCACCAGGTGGAAAGTTGCCACCTTTACTTCACTTATACTTCCTTTTCCGTGCCTCCCGGGTGATTGACGTAGGATCGGCAAAGTAAAAAAATGATATTAATATTTAAATTATAAAACGTTATTATTGTTTTATTATTGTTATTACTATTATCTTGTAGTTGTTTTTAGTATAGTTGTAAAAATTATATTATAACTGAAATAATTGCAATAATATGAAAATAATTGCAATAATGATGATAATAATTGCAATAATGATGATAATGATGATGATAACGATAATAATGATGAAAATCATGAAAATAATGAGGATAATAACAGGAATTGGGTGTCCTATATGAAAAAAAAAGTAAAAGAAAAATCCCAAAGTCGAAAAAGCGGCAAATCTAGCGAAATATTAGCCTTTTGAGAGTATACCCCAAAACGCGTTTTTCCATTCATTGAAGTTTTGGAAATTATTATTGTAATAATGATATAATTACCAGAATTCTATTAACCCATGACAAATGGATAAATGAGAATGAAGAAAATTTTGGGATAACATTTCATGATTATTAACTTTATTACTATTATCATTATTATTATAAATATTAATTATTACTACTATCAATAAAATTTAATAATTTAATAATAAAAATAAAAATAATTTATATTATTATTATTATTATTATTGTTCATCTTGTTATTATTATTGTTCATCTTGTTATTATTATTGTTCATCTTATTATTATTATTATTTTATTATTACTATTATTATTATTACTATTAGTTTAATTATTAGTATTATTGCCCAAAAATATCTTATAACTGAAATAATAAAAATAATAATAATATTGTATAATAATAATAATAATATATAAATAATAATAATCTTAAATATTGTTATTATTATCATTATTGTTATTATTATCATATATTATTATTTTTCCTGGTAGTATAATTGCAAAAATAATTATTATAACAGTAATAACTACAGCATTAACGATATTAATTAAAATATGATATGAATAATTATTATAAAAACGTTATTATTGTTATTATTATTGTTATACTATTATTATTGTAGTTGTTATTAGTATAGTTGTAAAATAATATTATAACTGCATTATTACAAAAATAATGATAAAAATTTGCAAAAATGATATAAAAATTGCAATAATAATGATAATGATGATGATAATTGCAATAATGATGATAATGATGATGATAACGATAAAAATGATGATATCATGATACTAATGAGGATATAACAGATTTGTGCCCATATCTTAAAAAAAGGTAAACAAAAAATCCAAAGTCGAAAGAGGCAAAATTTTAGCAAAATTTATAGCCTTTTGAGAATACTCCAACGACGTTTTTTCCATTCTTGATGTTTTTGGCAATTATTATTGAAATAATGATAAAATTACCAGAATTCTATTAATCTGACATAATGATGATAAAAGTGAGAATGAAGAAAATTTGGATAACATTTCATGATTATTATATTTATTACTATTATCATTATTATTATCATATTATTATTACTACTATCAATATATAATAATAATTAATAATAAAAATAATAATAATAATAAAAATAATGAAATAATTTATTATTATTATTATTATTATTTTTATTATTATTATTATTATTTATTATTTTATTATTATTATTTTATTATTATTTTTTATTACTATTAGTTTAATTATTAGTATTATTGCCCAAAAATATTTATAACTGAAATAATAACAAAAATAATAAAAATATGTATAATAATAAAAATTTTAATAAAAATAATAAAAATAATAATAAAAATAATAATATAATAATAATCGTTATAATATTATTATTAATATCTTATTGTTATTGTTACCATTATTATTATTATTACGGGTAGTATAATTAAAAAAATAATTATTATAAAAGAAATAATTACAGCATTAACGATGTTAATTAAAATAATGATATGAATATTATTAAAAAACCCTTTATTGTTGTTATTATTATTGTTATTACTATTATTATTGTAGTTGTTATTAGCATAGTTGAAAAAATATTATTATACTGCAATAATTGCAATAATAATGATAATAATTGCAATAATGATGAATAATTGCAATATGATGATAATGATGAGGGAAAATTGCATAATCATGAAAATTGATAACGAAAACAATGATAAATATCATGATAATAATGAGGATAAAAACAAACTTGTGTCCATATCTAATAAAAAGGTAAAAAAAAAGAATCCCAAAGTCGAAAAAAAAGGCAAAATCAAGCGAAATATAGCCTTTTGAGAGTATACTCCAAATGACTTTTTTTCCATTAATTTAATGTTTTTTGGCAATTATTAGGGTAATATGATATAATTACCAGAATTCTATTATCAAGACAAATGATGATAAAGTGGAATAAGAAAATTTTTGTATAACAATGATGACTATTATATTTTATTTTTATCATTATTATTATCAAATTATTATTACTACATCAATATAATGATAATATATCAATAATAAATAATTATTATTTTTATTTATTTCCATTATTATTATTATTATTATTATTTTACTTAATTATTAGTATTCCTGCCCAAAAATATATTATAACTGTAATAATAACAAAAAAATAATAAGTATAATAATAATAATAACAATCGTTATAATATTGCTATTGATATCATTATTGTTATTATTATCATTATTATTCTCTTTACTAGTAGTATAATTGCAAAAATAATGATTATAACAGTAATAATTACAGTAATAACGATGTTAATTAAAATAATGATATGAATAATTATTATAAAAACGGTATTATTGTTATTATTATTGTTATTACTATTATTATTGTAGTTGTTATTAGTATAGTTGTAAAATATATATATTATAACTGCAATAGTTGCAATAATAATGATAATAATTACAATAATAATGATAATAATTGCAATAATGATGATAATGATGATGATAATGATGATAATGATAATGATAACGATGATAATGATGATAATAACAGGAATTGTGTCCATATATATGTAAAAAAGGAAAAGGAAAAAAATCCCAAAAGTCAAAAATGCGGTAAATCTAGCCTTTTCAGAGTATTTTCCAAAATCATGTTTTTTCCATTCATTTGATGATTTTGGCAATTATTAGGGTATGAATGATAATAGTTACCAGAATTCTATTAATCATGACAATAATGATGATAACAGTGAGAATAAAGAGAATTTGGATAACATTTGATGATTATTATATTATTACTATTATCATTATTATTATCAATATTATTATTACTACTATCATAATATAATAATAATAATTATTATAATTATTATTATTATTATTATTATTATTATTATTATTATTATATTATTTTAATTATTAGTATTATTGCCCAAAAATATATTATAACTGTAATAATAACAAAAATAATAATAATAAGTATAATAATAATAATAATCGTTATAATATTGTTATTAATATCATTATTGTTATTATTATCATTATCATTCTTTTCACTGATAGTATAATTGCAAAAACAATTATTATAACAGTAATAATTACAGTAATAACGATGTTAATTAAAATAATGATATGGATGATTATTATAAACACGTTATTATTTTTATTATTATTGTTATTACTATTATTATTGTAGTTGTATAGTTGTAAAAATATATATTATAACTGCAATAATTACAAAAATAATGATAATAATTGCAATAATGATGTTAATAATTGCAATAATGATGATAAAGATGATAATAATTGCAATGATGATGATAATGATGATATTGATGAGGGTAACGATAATAATGATGATAATCATGATAATAATGATGATAATAAAAGGAATTGTGTCCATATATAATAAAAAAAAGGTAAAAGAAAAAAAATCCCAAAGGACGAAAAAGCGGCAAAATCTAGCAAATATAGCCTTTTGAGAGTAGACTCCAAATGATGTTTCTTCCATTCATTTGATGATTTTGGTATTATTGGGGTAATAATTATAATAATTACCAGAATTCAATTAATCATGATAATAATGATGATAAAAGTGAGAATCAAGAGAATTTGGATAACATTTGATGATTATTAATATTATTACTATTATCATTATTATTATCAATATTATTATTAATACTATCAATATAATAATAATAGTGATAATAATAATAATAATAATAATAATAATAAATATCATTATTATTACAATTCCTTTAATTACTAGTATTATTGCCCAAAAATATATTATAACAGTAATAATTACATTAATAACGATGTTAATTAAAATAGTTATATGAATAATTATTATAAAAACGTTATTATTGTTATTATTTTTGTTATCACTATTATTATTGTAGTTTTATTAGTATAGTTGTAAAAATATATATTATAACTGCAGTAATTACAATAATAATGATAATAATTGCAATAATGACGATAATAATTGATATAATGATCATAATGATGATGATAATGATGATGATAACGATAATATTGATGATAATCATGATAATTATGATGATAATAACTGGAATTGTGTCCATATATAATAAAAAAGGTAAAAGAAAAAAAATCGCAAAAGTCGAAAAAGCGGCAAAATCTAGGGAAATATAGCCAATTGAGAGGAAATTCCAAAATGACGCTTTTTCTATTCATTTGATGATTCTGGCAATTATTGGGATAATAATGATAATAATCATTAGAATTCTATTAATCATGACAATAATGATGATAAAAGTGAGAATAAAGAGAATTTGGATAACATTTGATGATTATAATATTATTACTATTATCATTATTATTATCATATTATTATACTATATCAATATAATAATAATAATGATATCAATATCAATAATAATTATATCATTATTATTATTGTTATTATTATTATTATTATTGTTATTATTATTGTTATTATTATTATTATTATTACTATTACTTTAATTATTAGTATTATTGCCCAAAAATATATTGTAACTGTAATAATAAAAATAATAATAATAATAAGTAAAATGATAAAAATAATAATCGTTATAATATTTTTTTTCATTCATTATTGTTATTATTATCATTATTATTCTTTTTACTGGTAGTATAATTGCAAAAATAATTATTATAACAGTAATAATTACAGTAATAACGATGTTAATTAAAATAATGATATGAATAATAATTATAAAAACGTTATTATTGTTATTATTATTGTTATTACTATTATTATTGAGTTGTTTTTTTTAAAATTTTTAATGCAATAATTGCAATAATAATGATAATAATTGTAATAATGATGATAATAATTGCAATACTGATGATAATGATTATGATAAGGATGATAATGATGATCATAACGATAATAATGATGATAATCATGATAATAATGACGATGATAACAGGAATTATGTCCATATATAATAAAAAAGGTAAAAGAAAAAAAATCCCAAAAGTAAAAAAAGCGGCAAAATCTAGCGAAATATAGCCTTTTGAGAGTAGACTCCAAAATGAAGTTTTTTTCCATTCATTTGATGATTTTGGCAATTATTAGAGTAATAATGATAATAATTACCAGAATTCTATTAATCATGACAATAATGATGATAAAAGTGAGAATAAAGAGAATTTGGATAACATTTGATGATTATTATTATTATTATTATTATTATTATTATTATTATTATTAATATTATCATTATTATTATTATTATCATTACTATTCCTTTAATTATTAGTATTATTACCCAAAAATATATTATACCTGTAATAATAACAATAATAATAATAATAAGTATAATAATAATAATAATAATTGTTATAATATTGTTATTAATATCATTATTGTTATTATTATCATTATTATTCTTTTTACTGGTAGTATAAATCCAAAAATAATTATTATAACAGTAATAATTAAAGTAATAACGATGTTAATTAAAATAATGATATGAATAATTATTATAAAAACGTTATTATTGTTATTATTATTGTTATTACTATTATTATTGTAGTTGTTATTAGTATAGTTGTTGAAATTTATATTATAACCACAATAATTGCAATAATAATGATAATAATTGCAATAATAATGATAATAATTGCAATAATGATGATAATAATTGCAATTATGATGATAATGATGATGATAATGATGATAATGATGATGATAACGATAATAATGATGATAATCATGATAATAATGATGATAATAACAACAATTGTGTCCATATATAATAAAAAAAGGTAAAAAGAAAAAAATCCCAAAGGCGAAAAAGCGGCAAAATCTAACAAAAAATACCCTTATGAGATTATACTCCAAAATTACATTTTTTCCAATCATTTGTTGATTTAGGCAATTATTAGGGTAATAATGATAATAATTACCAAAATTCTATTATTCATGACAATAATGATGATAAAAGTGAGAATCAAGAGAATTTTGATAACATTTGATGATTATTAATATTATTACTATTATATTATTATCATTAATATTATTATTACTACTATCAATATAATAATAATAATTATTATTATTATTATTTTTATTTATTTTTTTTTCTATTATTATTATTATTATCATTATTATTATTATTATTATTATTATTATTATTATTACTATTACTTTAATTATTAGTATTATTCCCCAAAAATATATTATAACTGTAATAATAGCAATAATAATAATAACAAGTATAATAATAATAATAATAATCGTTATAATATTGTTATTAAAATCATTATTGTTATTATTATAATTATTATTCTTTTTATTGGTAGTATATTTGCAAAAATATTTTTATAACAGTAATAATTACAGTAATAACGATGTTAATTAAAATAATGATATGAATAATTATTATAAAAACGTTTTTATTGTTATTATTAGTAGTAACAATAATATTGATAATAGTAATGATAATAGTAATATTATTAATAATCATCAAATGTTATCCAAATTCTCTTTATTCTCACTTTTATCATCATTATTGTCATGAATAATAAAATTTTGGTAATTATTATCATTATTACCCTAATTATTACTAAAATCAACAAATGAATGGAGAAAACGTCCTTTTGGAGTATACTCTCAAAATGCTATATTTCGCTAGATTTTGCCTCTTTTTCGACTTTTGGGATTTTTGGGAGAGAAGGGGGTAGAAAAGAGAGAGAGAGAGAGAATGCCCCGGAGGAAGAGAATTCGAGAGAGGAGATGAAAAAGAAAATTAGACCCCGGGCATTAAAATAAGACACATTAAGGGCAGACCGAAAAAAAACCCCCCCCTGTCCTTGCAAAGGTTTATTTTAAATGAAAAGGACTTTTAAATGAATTTGGGCTTCCCTTCAACTTTTAGAAAACCGTAAAAAACCCCCCCACTTTTGATTTCGGGTTATTAGTATTAGAAAACTTTTTAAATAATTTGGCTCTAAACGACCATGTTAAAATTAAAAACTCGAAACAATAAAAAATTTAAACAGAATAAAAAAAAATATTAAAATATTAATTGTGTAAAACCCATTAAAATGTTAATGGTTTTCAGTAACATATAAAATATTTAATAATAAAAAGATAATAAATATAATGAAATTTAAAACTTTCCAGGTTTTGGACCGTGGACCCAAATTTCTTATAATATTTAATTTTCTTTTATTTAAATCGAAAACTACAATACGTTTGATGTTGTCGCCATCTGCTGGGTTTCCTTTTCTTTTCCTTTTACCATCCCTGACAACTCAACTTTTAAATTTTTCGCCAAATAAACTTTATTTTCCCTTTTTGTTTCCCAAGAATTTCCCTGCAGCGGTTTTCAATTTTTTTTCTTCAGCCAAATTAATTTCTTTTGTTAATTAACTTTTATATTATATTTTTAGTAATATATATATGATATACTATATATTTTTTTATAATATATATATTAAAATTTGTAAAAATATTGTACTTTGGTGCTGTATAATCTTTGGGGAGAAATAGTTGATAAAACATTATAAAAAGAAAATTCTTTATTTGGTACAAATACAATGATTTGGTAGCGGTCACCCGTAGGCGTGGCGTGGGTGCGGGTATCCTTTTCACTTGCAAGATAACAGGTTTTCTCGGGGCCTGCAGGTGATGTTTGCCGGCAGGAGGACGTGTTACTTTTGTAGAAAAGGGTCGCAGGGGGAAGGCTACGATACAGAAAAACCACTTTCCACAACCTCCATTGAAAATACAAGGTAGAATGGACGCCACGCACGGCACCACCGGGTGAAAGTTGCCACCTTTACTTCACTTATACTTCCTTTATCCGTGCCGCCCGGAGTGATTGACGTAGGACGGCGAAGTAAAATAATGATATTAATATTTTATTAAAAACGTTATTATTTTTTATTATTATTGTTATTACTATTATCATTTTTTTTTTTATTAGTATAGTTGTAAAATATATTATAACTGCAATAATTGCAATAATATGTAATAATTGCAATAATGATGATAATTAATTTGGGAAAAAATTAAAATGATGATAATGATGATGATAACGATAATAATGATGAAATCATGATAATATGAGGATAAAAACGGGAATTGTGTCCATATATAAAAAAAGGTAAAAGAAAAAAATCCCAAAAGTCGAAAAAGGGGCAAAATCTAGGAAATATACCCTTTTTTGAGAGTAACCCCAAAAGACGTTTTTTTTCCATCATTTGAATGATTTTGGCAATTATTAGGGTAAAAATGATAAAAATTTAAACCAGAATTCTTTAATCATGACAATAATGATGAAAAAAGTGAGAATAAAGAGAATTTGGATAACATTTCATAAATTATTAACATTATTACTTTATCATTATTATTATCAATATTATTATTACTATTTCAAATAATATAATAAAAATAATAAATTTAATAATAAATAAAAAATATAAAATTATTTATTATTATTATTTTATTGTTATTATTATTATTATTATTATTATTATTATTATTATTTTTATTATTATTATTATTACTATTATTATTTTACTATTAGTTTAATTATTATATTATTGCCCAAAAATATATTATAACTGAAATAAAAACAATAATAATAATAATTGTATAATATAATAATAAATAATAATAATAATAAATAAATCGTTATAATATTGTTATTATATCTTTATTGTTATTATTACATTATTATTATTTTTACTGGTAGTATAATTGCAAAAATATTATTATAACAGTAATAACTACAGCATTAACGATTTAATTAAAATAATGATATAATAATTATTATAAAAACGTTATTATTGTATTATTATTGTTTTTACTATTATTATTGTAGTTTTATTAGTATAGTTGTAAAAATAATATTATAACTGCAATAATACAATAATAATGATAATATTGCAAAATGATGATAAAAATTGCAAATAAATGATGATATGATGATGATAATTGCAATAATGATTGATAATGATGATGAAAACGATAACAATGATGATAATCATGATACTAATGAGGATAATAACAGGATTTGTGTCCATATCTAATAAAAAAGGTAAACAAAAAATCCAAAGTCGAAAAAGAGGCAAATCTAGCGAAATATGGGCCTTTTAGAGAATATACCCAAACGACGTTTTTTTTTTCCCAATTATGATTTTTGGCAATTATTATTGTAATAATGATAATAATTACCAAAATTTCCCTATTAATCATGACAATAATGATGATAAAAGTGAGAATGAAGAGAATTGGATACATTTCATGATTATTAATATTATTACTATTATCATTATTATTATCATATTATTATTACTACTATCAATATATAATAATATTAATAATAATAATAATAATAATAAAAAAATAATAATAATAATAATGATAATAATAATTTTAATTATTATTATTATTTGTATATTATTTTATTATTATTATTATTATTTTTAAATTATTATTATTATTATTATTATTATTATTACTATGTTTAATTATTAGTATTATTGCCCAAAAATATTTTAAATAAAATAAAAAATAAAATAATAATAATAATATGTATAATAATAATAATAAAAATAAATATTATATAATTGTTAAATTTATTTAAATCTTATTGTTATTATTATTCATATTATTATTTTTACTGGTATATAATTACAAAATAATATTATAACAGTAATAATTACAGCATTAACGATTTTTAATTAAAAAAATGATATGAATAATTATTATAAAAACTTATTTTGTTATTATTATTGTTATTACTTTATTATTGTAGTTGTTATTAGCATATTTTGTAAAAATATATATTATAACTGCAATAATTGCAATAATAAGATAATAATTGCAATAATGATGATAATATTGCAATAATGATGATAATGATGATGATAATTGCATAATCATGATAATGTGATAACGATAACAATGATAAATAATCATGATAATAATGAGGATAATAACAAGACTTGTGTCCATTTTAAATAAAAAAGTAAAAAAAAGAATCCCAAAAGTCGAAAAAAAGGCAAAATCAGTGAAATATAGCCTTTTGAGAGTATACTCCAAATGACTTTTTTTTCCATTAATTTAATGATTTTGGCAATTATTGGGGTAATAATGAAATTTACCAGAATTCTATTAATAAAGACAATAATGATATAAATTTGAAGATAAGAGAATTTGTATAACATATGGATGATATTAATATTATTATTATTATCATTATTATTATAAAAATTATTATTACTACTATAAATTAATGATAATAATTTAATATATAATAAAATTAATTAATTATTATTATTATTTCCATTATTTTTATTATTATTATTATTTTACTTTATTTATTTAGTATTATTCCCAAAAAAAAAATATATTATAACTGTAATAATAACAAAAAATAATAAGTATAATAATAATATAACAACCCGTTATAATATTGTATTGATATCATTATTGTTTTTATTATCATTATTATTCTCTTTACTAGTAGTATAATTGCAAAAATAATGATTATAACAGTAATAATTACAGTAATAACGATGTTAATTAAAATAATGATATTAATAATTATTATAAAAACGGTATTATTGTTATTATTATTGTTATTACTATTATTATTGTAGTTGTTATTAGTATAGTTGTAAAATATATATATTATAACTGCAATAATTGCAATAATAATGATAAATAATTACAATAATAATGATAATAATTGCAATAATGATGATAATGATGATGATAATGATGATAATGATAATGATAACGATGATAATGATGATAATAACAGGAATTGTGTCCATATATATGTAAAAAAGGAAAAGGAAAAAAATCCCAAAAGTCAAAAATGCGGTAAATCTAGTTGTTTTTTCAGAGTATTTTCCAAAACAGTTTTTTCCATTCATTTGATGTTTTTGGGCAATTATTAGGGTATTAAGATAATAGTTACCAAAAATTCTTTTAAATCATGACAATAATAAGATAACAGTGAGATAAGAGAATTTGGATACCATTTGATGTTTATTAATATTATTACAAATTATCTTATTATTATAAATATTATTATTACTCTATAAATTTATAATAAAATAATTTTTAATTATATTAAAATTATTATTATATTTTATTAATTATTATTATTTTTTTATTATTATTGTTATTTTAATTATTAGTATTATTGCCCAAATATATATTATAACTTTTAATAAAAACAAAAAAATAATAAAAAGTATAAAATAATAATAATCGTTATAATATTGTTATTAATATCATTATTGTTTTTATTATCATTATCATTTTTTTTACTGATAGTAAAATTTGCAAAAAAAATTATATAACAGTAATAATTACAGTAAAAAACGTTTGTTAATTAAATAATGATATGGATGATTATTATAAACACGTTATTAATTTTTATTATTTTGTTATTACTATTATTATTGTAGTTGTAAGTTGTAAAAATATAATATTATAACTGCAATAATTACAAAATAATGATAATAATTGCAATAATGATGTTAATTAATTTGCAATAATGATGATAAAGATGATAATAATTGAATGATGTGAAAATGATGATATGTTTGAGGGTAACGATAATAAGGGATGATAATCATGATAATAAGGATGATAATAAAGGAATGGTTCCATATATAATAAAAAAAAGGTAAAAAAAAAAAAAAATCCCAAGGACAAAAAAGCGGAAAAAATCTAGCAAATATGCCTTTTGAGGGGTAGACTCCAAAATGATGTTTTTTTTTGAATTGTTGATATTTTGGGAAATTTAATTGGGGTAATAATTAAATTAAATTACCAAAATTAATAATATGAAAATAAATAAGAAGTGGATAAAGAGAATTTAATAAACATTATCATTATTCAATATTTATTATCTACATTATCAATGTATTATAATATTCAATATTAAAAATTATTTAATTTTTACTATCAATTTTTAATATAATATGAATAATAAAAAATAAAAATTAATAATAATATATTAAATTTTAAATTCCTTTAATATTTATTGTATTATCAAAAATTTTTCTTTTACCGTAAAAATTTAAAAAATAATATTTAACATAATAATAATTTAAAAAATTTAAAATGTTATATAATATTCTTTTAAACATTATTGTTATTTTTATTTCATTATTATTTTTTTTAGTAGTATTTAAAAAAAATTATTATAACTAGAAATTTAAATTAACAATTAATAAGAGTTAATTAAAATATAATATGAATAATTTATAAAACGTTATTTTTGTTATTAAAATTTTTGGTTTTAATAATGGTTGTGTTTTAAATTTAAAAAAGGTAAAAAAAAAACTGCAGTAAACCAATAATAAGGGAAATAATGCAATATGAGAAAAATTAAAATTTTTTTCATTTGATGTTTTGGAAATGTAATAATAACAAAATATTAAAATTTTTTAATCATGAAATAATGATGATAAATAATGGAATTGGTCCATTTATTTAATAAAAAATTAAACAAAAAATTTTTCCTTTTTAATATAATAATAATAATGATATTAATAATAATAATAATAATTATTAATTATTTTGGTTTTATTATTGTTATTATTATTAT
This sequence comes from Penaeus monodon, assembly GCF_015228065.2. Lineage (NCBI taxonomy): Eukaryota > Metazoa > Arthropoda > Malacostraca > Decapoda > Penaeidae > Penaeus > Penaeus monodon. Next base: position 716,657 of record NW_023659441.1, read on the forward strand.
TATTATTACTATTACTTTAATTATTAGTATTATTGCCCAAAAATAATATTGTAACTGTAATAATAAAAATAATAATAATAATAAGTAAAATGATAAAAATAATAATCGTTATAATATTGCTTTTCATGTCATTATTGTTATTATTATCATTATTATTCTTTTACTGGTATAAAAATTGCAAAAATAATTATTATAACAGTAATATTACAGTAATAACGATGTTAATTAAAAGATATATGAATAATAATTATAAAAGGTTATTAAATTTATTATTTTTGTTATTACTATTATTATTGCATTTTGTTATTAGTTTGTTGTAAAAATATTTATTATAACTGCAAAATTGCAATAAAAATGATAAAAATTAAAAATAATGATGATAATAATTGCAATACTGATGATAATGATTATGATAATGATGATAATGATGATCATAACGATAATAATGATGATAATCATGATAATAATGACGATGATAACAGGAATTATGTCCATATATAATAAAAAAGGTAAAAGAAAAAAAATCCCAAAAGAAAAAAAAAAGCGGCAAAATCTGCGAAATATAGCCTTTTGAGAGTAGACTCCAAATGAATTTTTTTTTCATTCATTTGTGTTTTTGGCAATTATTAGAGTAATAATGATAATAATTACCAGAATTCTATTAATCATGACAATAATGATGATAAAAGTGAAAATAAAAGAATTTGGATAACTTTTGATGATTATTAATATTTTTTACTATTATCTTTAAACTATTATCAATATTATTCTACTACATCAAAAATAATAATAATAATAATAATAATAATAATAATAATAATTAATATTATTATTATTATTATTATTATTATTATTATTATTAATATTATCATTATTATTATTATTATCATTATTATTCTTTTACTGGAAATATAAATCCAAAAATAATTATTATAACAGTAATAATTAAAGAAATAACGATGTTAATTAAAATAATGATATGAATAATTATTATAAAACGTTATTATTGTTATTTTATTGTTATTACTATTATTATTGTAGTTGTTTTTAATTTAGTTTTAAAATTTATATTATAACCCACAATAATTGCAATAATAATGATAAAAATTGCAATAATAATGATAATTTGCAATAATGATGATAATAATTGAAATTATGATGATAATGATGATGATAATGATGATAATGATGATGATAAGATAATAATGATGATAATCATGATAATATGATGATAATAACAACAATTGTGTCCATATATAATAAAAAAGGAAAAGAAAAAAACCAAAGGCGAAAAAGCGGCAAATCTAACAAAAATACCTTATGAGATTATACTCCAAAATTAATTTTTTCCATCATTTGTTGATTTAGGCAATTATTAGGGTATAATATAAATTACCAAAATTCTATTATTCATGACAATAATGATGATAAAAGTGAGAATCAAAAGAATTTTGATAACATTTGATGATTATTATTATTATTATTATTATTATTATTATTATTATTATTATTATTATTACTACTCATAAAAATATAATAATATAATAATTATTATTATTTTTTTTATTTTTTTTATTTTTTTCTATTTTTATATTATTAATTATTATTATTATTATTATTATTATTATTATTTATTATTACTATTACTTTAATTATTAGTATTATTCCCAAAATATATTATAACTGTAATAATAGCAAAAATAAATACAAGTTATAATAATAATAATAATCGTTATAATATTGTTATTAAATCATTATTGTTATTATTATAATTATTATTCTTTTTATTGGGAGTATATTTGCAAAAATATTTTATAAACAGTAATAATTACAGTAATAACGATGTTAATTAAAATAATGATATGAAATTATTATAAAACGTTTTTATTGTTATTATTAGTAGTAACAATAATATTGATAATAGTAATGATAATAGTAATATTATTAATAAACATCAAATGTTATCCAAATTCTCTTTATTCTCACTTTTATCATCATTATTGTCATGAATAATAAAATTTTTTGGTAAATTATTATTCCCAAATTTTTAAAAAAAATGGAGAAAACGTCCTTTTGGGGTATACTCTCAAAGGCTATATTTCGCTAGATTTTGCCTCTTTTTTTGACTTTTGGGGTTTTTTCTTTTTTCCCCTTTTTTTTTATATATGAAAACAATTTTTGTTATTATCATTATTATTTTTCAGGATTATCATCATTATTATCGTTATCATCATCATTATAATCATTTTTGCAATTATTATCATTATTATTGCAATATTTCTACAACTATACTAATAACAACTACAATAATAATAGTAATAACAATAATGATATTAATACAATATTATAACGATTATTATTATTATTATTATACTTAATTTTTATTATTATTAATTAAATTATTATTTATTATTATTATTTTTAAAAATTTTTATTAAAGGTGTAAAAATAATATTTTTGGTAATAATATAATATTATTATACTGATTATTTTTAATAATTATTTTTTAATTATATAAGTAAAAAGAATAATAATGATAATATAATAATAATTGATATAAATTTTTCAAATTTTCTTTATCTATTTTAAATTTTTTATTATAGAATTTTATTATTATCATTATTTTAATTTATTATTAAATTATTTTATACCCCTTTTTATTTTATTGGTTTTTTTTTTACCATTATAATACAAATTTTTTTTACAATTTAATTACAATAAGATATCAATAATATAAATAATCAATTTAAATAATAATTAATAATATTATAATATTAATAAATAATAATAAATTTAATAAAAAAATAATAATAATAACAATAATAATAATAAAATTAATTAAATTTTTATTATTTATTTTAAAATTGATATTATCATAATAATATTTGATAACATAATGAATAATGTAATAATATAATAATTATCAAATTTAATCCAAATTCTATTATCTCACTTTTATATTACTTGTATTATTAATAGATTTCGTTACTATTATAAATTTTTTACCTTAAAAATTCTAAATATCAAATAATGGAAAAAAAAAAAATTAATATTTAAAAGTAAAAAATTAAATAATAATTCGTAGATTTTTTTTTTTAATTTTTTTATTTCTTTTATTTTTTAATTAAAAAAATGAAAATTTGTTATTATACATTTTATCATGTTATCATCATTATTTCATTTTTTCATCTATTATCTATATAAAACCGGGATTATTCATTATTACCCATTATTGCAAAATTCATTAAATTAATTCAAATTAGAGTTAATAACAACTAAATAATATTTTGTTCACAATTTTTTCTAATTTTAACAATATAACTTTTTAATATAATTTTATCCCTGTCTTATTTACTTAACAACTTATTTAACTTAATTTTTACTTTTTACTTTAATAATAATTTTTTTGAATTGCATTATATAAGAAAAAATTTAAAAAATAATAATAAATAATGATAAATTATAACAATAATTTTAAAATTTTTATTATTATTATTATTATTATTTTAAATTACTTGTTATTGTTATTATTACGTTAAAAATATATTTTTGCAATTTTAATACTAATAATTAAATAAAATTTTGTATTAAAATACATATATAATAAAAATAATTTTGGGGAAAAAAAAAAAAAAATAATAATTAAAAAATAAAATATAAAATAATAATAATAATATAATAATAAAATTATTATTTATTATTATTATTATTATTATTTTTATTATAATAATATATTATAATAATAATGATAATAGTAAAATATTTAATAAACATCAAATGTTATCCAAATTCTCTTTATTCTCACTTTTAAACATCATTATTGTCATGATTAATAGAATTCTGGTAATTATTATCATTATTACCCTAATAATTGCCAAAATCAGCAATATAATGGAAAAAACGTCATTTTGGAGTTTTCCCTCAAAAGGCTAGATTTTGCCGCTTTTTCGACTTTTCGGATTTTTTTTTTTCTCTTACCTTTTTTTTTAAAATTATATATGGACACAATTCCTGTTATTGTCATCATTATTATCATGATTACCCACCATTATTATCGTTCTCATCATCATTATCATTATCATCATCATCATTATCATCATTATTGCAATTGTTATCATTATTATTGCAATTATTATCATTATTATTGTAATTATTGCAGTTATAATATATATTTTTACAACTATACTAAAAACAACTACAATAATAATATTAATAACAATAATAATAGCAATAATAACGTTTTCATAATAATTATTAATATCATTATTTTAATCATCATCGTTATTACTGTAATTATTACTGTTATAATAACTATTTTTGCAATTATACTACCAGTAAGATGAATAATAATGATAATAATAACAATAATGATAATAACAACAATATTATAACGATTATTATTATTATTATTATTATTATTATTATTATTATTATCATTATTATTATTATTACACTTTTAACATATTCAATAATAATAATAAAAATTAATTAAAGTAATAATAATAATAACTTTTATTATTTTTATTAATACTATTGTTATTATTATTATTATTATTATTATTATTATTATTATTATTATTATTATTGTTGTTGTTGTTGTTATTATGTTGTTATATTGATAGTAGTAATAATAATATTGATAATAATAATGATAATAATAATATTATTAATAATCATCAAATGTAATCCAAATTCTCTTCATTCTCACTTTTATCATCATTATTGTCATGAATAATAGAATTCTGGTAATTATTTTTATTATTACCCTAATTATTGCCAAAATCATCAAATGAATTGAAAAAACGTAATTTTGGAGTATACTCTCAAAAGGCTATATTATCCTCATCATTATCATTATTATCATCATTATTATCGTTATCATCATTATTATCATCATTATCATTATCATTATCATCATTATTGCAATTATTATCATCATTATTGCAATTGTTATCATTATTACTGTAATTATTACTGTTATAATAGTCTTTTTTGCAATTATACTACCAGTAAAAAGAATAATAATGATAATAATAACAGTAATGATGTTAATAATATTAATATCATAACGATCAGTATTATTCTTATTATACTAATTAATATTATTATTGTTATTATTACAGTTATAATATATTTTTGGGTAATATTACTAACAATTAAAGTAATAATAAAACATAATAATAAAATAATAATAATAATAATAGATAATATCAATATCAAATAATAAATAATATATGATAATAATAATGATAATAGTAATAATATTAATAATCATCAAATGTTATCCAAATTTTCTTGATTCTCACTTTTATCATCATTATTTTCATGATTAATAAATTCTGGTATTATTACCTTTATTACCCAAAAATTGCAAAATCTTAAATAAGGGAAAAAAGTTTTTTTGGAAAAACTCTGAAAAGGCTATATTTACTAATTTTGCCTTTTTTTTTTTTTAAAATTGGGGGTTTTTTTGTTTTACTTTTTTTTTTTAATATGGACACAAATCCTGTTAATCCCATTCTTATCATGATTATCTCATTATTATCTTATCATCACATTATCTCATTATAAATATCATTTCATCATTATTGCAATTATTATCACATTTTTTGCAATTATTCTCATTATGCAATTATTATCATTTTATTGCAATTTTTGCAGTCAAAATATATATTTTTTTACAACTATAAATAGTAACAACTGCAATAAAAAATATAATAGAATAATGAAAACAATAATTAGGGTTTTTATATAATATTTTATATCTTATTTCAATAACTCGTTTTACTCAAATTATTCGTTATAATATTTTTTTTGCAATTATCTACCATAAAAATAATAATGTAATAATAAAATATGATATTAATAAAAATATTTACGTTATTATTATTATTTATTTCTTATTATTATTTTTGTTATTATAAAATTATAATTTATTTTTGGGAAATAATACAAAAATTTAAAATTTAAAAATAATAATTAATATAATAAATAATAATAATAATAATAATAATAATAAAAAATAATGTAGTAAAAAATGATAATAAAAATTTGAAAATAAAATGTAATAGTAATATATTTTAGTCAAAAATGTTTTTAAAAATTCCCTTTTTATTCCACTTTTTCGCATTTTTGTCATGATTAATAAATTCGGGAAATTACCTTTTTACCCAAAATTGAAAAAAATTTTAAAATAAAGGGAAAAAAATGTTTTTTTGGATCTCTCTCAATGCTATTTTTCGCTAGATTTTGCCGCTTTTTCGAATTTTAAAATTTTTTTTTCATTTACATTTTTTAAATTAATGTGACACAAATCCTGTTTTTACCCATTATTATCATGATTATCATCATTATTATCGTTTTCTCTCATTACATTTTATCATCATCATTATCATCATTTTGCAATTTTTATCTCTTTATTGTAATTATTATCGTTTCATTGAAATTATTGCAGTTATAAATATATTTTTATAACTATACTAAAAAACTACAATATAATATAATAACAATAAAAAATAACAATAATAACGTTTTCTAATAAAATTTATACTTATTTTTAATTTTAACTCTTTATTACTGTAATTATTACTGTTATAATAGTTATTTTTGCAATTACATTACCAGAAAAAAAGAAAATAATGATCTAAAAACCAATAATGATATTAAAAACAATTATAACGATTATTTTATTTTATTATACTTATTATTTTCATCATTATTGTTATTATTACAGTTATAATATATTTTTGGGCAAAAAATACTAATATTGAAGTAATGTATAAAATAATAATAATAAAAATAATAATAATAATAATAATAAAATAATAAAAAAAGAATGAAAATATAAGATTTTAATAATCATGATAATAAAAATATTATTGATAATAAAATGAAATAGAAATTTTAAAATAATCATAAAAATGTTATTCATTCTCTTTTCTCATTTTAATCACATTATTGTCATTACCTATAAATTTCTGGAATTATTATCATTATTACCCTAATATTCCCAAAATCATAAATAATGGAAAAAACGTCTTTTTTGGAGTATCCCCTCAAAGGCTATTTTTTCGCTAGTTTTGCGTTTTTTTCGACTTTTGATTTTTTTCTTTTACTTTTTTTTTTAATATGGGAGAAATCCTTTTATTACCTCAGGGATTATCATGGTTATTATCATTATTATGGGTATCTCACATTATCATCATTATCATCATTTGCAATTATTTTCATTTTTTGGGAAATTTATTATCTTATTTTTGCAATTATTTCAGTTTGATATTTTTTTTTACCTCTTCAATAACAACTCAATAATAATAGAAATAACAATAATAATACAAAATAACGTTTTTCTAATAAATATTTTATAATTTTTTTAAATTTAAACACGTTATTACTGAAAATTATTACTTTTATGATAGTTATTTTTTTTGCAATTATACTACCAGTAAAAAAAAAATAAAAATGATAATAATAAAAATAATGATATTAATAACATTTATAACGATTATTTTTTTTTATTTTTAATTATTTTATTATTATTGTTTTATTAACAGTTTAATATATTTTGGGCAAAAATACTAAAAAATTAAATAAATTTTAAATAATAAAATAAATAATAAAAAAATAATAATAATAATAAAAATAAAAATAATAATAAAATGACAAAAATCATGATAATAATAATATTGATAAAAAAATGTAATATAATAATTTTTAAAAAATCCCCTTTACCCAAAATTTCTTTTTTCCCTCCTTTTAATCATCATTTTTGTTTTTGTTTAAATGCCCCCGGGAAATTATTATCTTATTCCCCCTAAAATTTGCCAAATCATCAAATGAATGGAAAAACGCATTTTGGATATCTCTAAAAAAGGCTATATTTCGCTATTTTTTGCCGCTTTTTCGTTTTTGGGGGATTTTTTTTCTTTTTACCTTTTTTATTATATATTGACCAAAATCCTGTTATTGCCCCTCTTTTTATCATGATTATCGTCTTATTACGTTTCACATCTTATCATCATCATTTCATCATTATTGAATTATTATCACATTATTGAAATTATTATCATCATTTTTTCAATTATTTCATTTTATTGCAATTATTGCATTATGATATATATTTTTTACCAAAAATACTAATAACAACTAAAATAAAAATAGTAATAAATTAAAACAATAATAACATTTTTTAAAAAAATTTTTTATATCATTATTTTAATACATTGTTATTACTGAATTATTACTGTTAAATGTTATTTTTGCAATTATACTACCAAAAAAAGAAAATAATGTTTAAAATAACAAAATTATATTAAAAAATATTAAACGATTTTATTATTATTATTATATACTTATTATTTTTATTTTTGTTTTATTACGTTATTTTTAATTTTGGGCAAAAATTTAAAAAAATAATAAAAATTTAATTGTAGTGTACGGTTTGCGCACTCGCCGACTCAGGTCGATCTCGCCTGGACTGACACGTCCTCGGGTGCCGGTGGTTGAGGCCGGGTCTTTACTATGCCAATCCGCCTTCTCTACCCGGAACAAAGGACGGGGGGGAACTCTGCGAGCTGCCTTTTGACTTGGATGAGAGGGTCCCGGGCTCCGTTTCCCCACGAGGCGGGCAGTGTTAAGAAATAATATGAACAGGGTTATAAAAAACGAACGAACTATTTTAAACCAAGGCCGTTATTTTGGATGATTTGAACTCCGAGAAAAAAAAAAGATTTATTTTTTTCCCAAAAACCCATACCGTAATTTTTACAGCCAATGTACAGTTTTCGCGTAAATTGTACATCCCTTTTTTTCCTAGTTCCTTTCCTTCAGTGTCACAAACCCCCTGGGGGGTATTGGTCGTTTGATATTTTTTTCTCACTCTCTCTTTTGGTTGTTTGGGTCTTTGGCTTGTTTGGACTCCCGGGACTATCGGTTGGTACCCAAAACCTTTTTTTTGCTATCTTCTTCTTTTCGCCCTGCCGGGGGCAGGGCCCGAGGGTTTTTTTTGGGGAAAAATACCCCTTTTTGTGAGGGGAAGACGTTCGGTCCCTGACTTCTGTGCCAAAGTGTTTGTGCTCGCTTTGGTTTACTTCTTTTTGGGTTTCCCCCCCCCCCCGCTTCCGCCCAGGATTGACAACTCGTTTTTATAAAAAAAGCTAAGTATTTATTGGTTGTGTGTAGGGACACCTGGCTTTTTTGGGGCTTTGGCGTTGACACGCTTCATCACCATTGTGGGGGCACTTTTTCATGTCCCAAAGCGGCTAGGGTGAACTTAAAGTGTCAGAGTACAGAAAAAAACCCATTCAAAACCCCCCCAAAAAAGGAAAACTGGCTTGAGGACCCCGTACCCCCAAATGTGCCTTTTTTTATGTTTTTTTTTTAAAAACTAATTCAATACTTATTTTCCCTTTCCCCTCAGCTCGGGGATCCTACCTCCTGGGAGGAAGGTTTATTTTGTTAAGTCTCGCCCAAAAAAACCCTTTTCGGGGGCCATTTTATTTTTTTATTTTCCCTACTTTATCTTGTTTGTCTTGATCCCCTGCCCGCCTTGTGGGTGTCGGGCAGTGATTTTGTGGCCCCCTTTTGGGCGTTTTTTTTCCTTTATTTGGCCTTCACGCAAAAATTATGTTCTTATTTGTTTACACAAGGGTTTTTTTTTTTTCAGAGTTTACAGCACTAGTTTTTTTTTTTTTTTTTTTTTTTTTTTTAGTTAATCCCTTTTTGGGGGTTGGAGATTAACTTGCTCATATTAAATTTGTTTGTTTTTTCGTGCTAACACTCTGTTAAAAATACTTATGGATTTGGGACGCCAAATTAGGGGTGAAATACTTTGAGTCATTTTTTAGTATACTGGGGGGTTTTCACGTGCTCACCCCCGCTGTGAAAATTGTGATGTACGCACTTAAATTTCCCATGACTAATCCCTGTAGACCTCCCTAAGGGTTCGTTTTTCTCAAAAAATAAATACATAAAATCGTAAAAGCTTTCACTCGGCCCCAGTCAAATGAACAATGATATTTACGACATCTTAAGTTCTGGTTCGGGACTAAGGCAAATGCTTAAAACTTTTTTGGGGTTTCGGGTCCCCTTAAGCACATTGTGGTTACTCTATCTCGCAACCCCTGAAAGATGTAAGAAAGCTAGATTTAATCGGAGTATATTAAGCTGATACTCCCAGAACAGACCTGGTTTCCCTTCCAGCAGGGGATGCTCAAAAAATGAAGGGAAAAAAGGAAAATTTTATGATCGTGCATTTTTTTTTTCCAAACATCCACGCAGACGCCAGCCAGCTACTCCCTTTTTAATTTTAAAACTTCACATCCAAAATTCGCACATACATCCGTACTTTCCCCCCCACCATTCTTTATACAAAAATTCACACCCCATAACAAAAAAACACTGTTTTCCCAAACCCACTAAGGGTGGTAGCGTGCCCTAGGCCTGAAAACCCTTTCATCTGTTTACTGCAGACGAAATTTTTCCCAAATATAAAAACCTGCATTCTGGTTGAGCCCGAACTCACCAGCACATTTTAAATCTATGGGTTACGCCCCCCTAAATAATGATAATAATAAAATAAAATAATAAAAATAATATAATAAAAAAAATAATAATGATAAACTGATAAATCATGATAAAATAATAAAATTGATAATAAAATGATAACATGATAATAATAATAAATTTAAAAATAATGATAATAAGTAAAATATTATAACATCAAATGTTTCCAAATTCCTTTTTTCTCCTTTTATCATCATTATTGTCTGATTAAAAAGAAATTTTGGTAATTTTATATTTTTACCCTAATAATTGCCAAAATCATCAAATTAATGGAAAAAAAGTCCATTTTGGAGTATACTCTCAAAAGGGTATATTTTTCTAGTTTTGCCGCTTTTTTTTTGATTTTGGGATTTTTTTCTTTTACCTTTTTTATTTATATGGACACAAAAACCCGTTTTATTATCATTATTCCATTATTATCAGATTATCTTAGTATTATCGTTTTCATCATCATTATCATCATTAGCAATCATTTCATCATTATAGCAAATTATTTTCATTTTTATTGCAATTATTGCAGTTTTTAATATTTTTTTACAAATTTTAATTATAAAAACAACTAATAATAGTATAACAATAATAATAACATAATAACGTTTTTATAATAAAAATTTATATCTTTTTTTAATTTAGCATCGTTATTACTGTAAATTTTTACTATTTAATAGTTATTTTTGCAATTATAACCAGTAAAAAAATAATACTGATAATAATAACAATAAAATATTAAAAAACAATATTAAACGTTATTTTTTATTATTATTATTTTTACATTATTTATTATTTTATTATTTAAATTTTTATTATTTTATTATTATTTTATATTACGTTTAATATATTTTTTGGCAACAAAACTAATAATTAGATAAAAATAATAAAAAATAATGATAATGATAATATAATGATAAGATAATGATAATATAAGAAATGTAATGAATGTAATGATAATGAATATAAAATATTAATTCACAAATGTTTCCAATTCTCTTTTTTCCACTATTATCACATTATTGTCTATTAAAAGAATTTGTATTATTTCATTTTACCCTTTTTTTGGGGGCCAAAAAACATCAAATGAATGAAAAAAAATTCATTTTGGAGTATACTCCAAAAAGGGTATATTTCGCTAATTTTTCCCCTATTTCGACTTAGGGATTTTTTTTTTTTTTTACCTTTTTTATTATATTGGGGCACAAATCCGTTTTTATCCTATATTATCATTATTAATATTATCTCTTTTTCCATCATTATCATCTTATCATCATTATTATCATATTATCATCATTATCTCATTATTGATATTATTTTCTCATTATTGCAATTATTATCATTATTTTTGCAATTATTGCAGTTTAAAAATTTATTTTTAAAAAAAAAAAAAATACAAAAATAAATAAAAAAAAAAAACAATAAAATTTTAAAATAAAATTAAAAAATTTTTAAAAAATTAGAAAAAAAAAGATTTTTTTCAAAACTACCCTAAAAAGAATAAAATATAAATACAATAATGTTTAATAAATATTATACAATTAATATTATTATTGAATTTTTAATTATTATTATTTTTTTTTATTATAAGTTTTTAATATTTTTTTAATTTAAAATAATTTAAATTTAAAAAAATAAAAAACAATTATATAAATAATAATAATAATAAAAAATATTAATAAATAATATTAAAAATAATAAAAAATAAAAAAATAAATTTATAATAAAAATAATTTTAAAAATAAAAAAATAATTTAAAAAAAAATAGATAATAATAATTTTATAATGATAAAGATAATATAAAATATTAAAAACTCAAAAAGTTATCCAAATTCTCTTTATTCTCATTTTATCATCATTTTTGCCTGATTAAAGAATTTTGGGAATTTTTATCATTATTACCCCAATAATTGCCAAAAAACATCAAATAAATGGAAAAAAACTCATTTTGGAGTAAACTTTTAAAAAACAATTTCGTAGATTTGGGGCCCTTTTTCGAGATTTGGAATTTTATTTCTTTACCCTTTTTTATTATATATGGGAAAAAATCCTGTTATTATCCCCCATTATTTATGATTATCATATTTTTATGGTTTACTCATTATCATCATTTTTCTCATCATTTTCATCATTATTGCAATTTTTATCATCATTATTTCAATTTTTATCATTATTATTCAATTATTCAGTTTTTAAAATATTTTTTACAACTATACTAAAAAACACACAATTATAGAAAACAAAAATAAAAAACAATAAAAACGTTTTTTTAAAAATATTTTATCTTTTTTAAATTTAAAATTTTTATTCCGTAATTATTACGTTTTAAAATTTTTTTTTTGCAATTATACTACCAGTAAAAAAAATAATAAATGTAATAAAAAACAAAATTATATTAATAAAAATATTATAAAGATTATTATTTTTATTTTAACTTTTTATTATTATTTTATTATTACAGTTATAAAATTTTTTTGGGGAAAAATACTAAAAATTATAATAATAAACAATAAAAAAATAATAATAAAAATAAAAATAATAAAATAAAATCTTTATAAAATATAATATTTAAAAATAATAAAATATAAAAAATATTTAAAAATCATTATAGTTATCCAAACTCTTTAATTTTTTACTTTTTTAAACATTATTTTCTGATTAAAAGAATTCTGGTAATATTTTCATTATTACGTAAAAATTGCCAAAAATCATCAAATGGGAAAGGAAAAAAACTCCATTTGGAGTATACTCTCAAAAAGGGTATATTTTTTGTAGATTTTCCCCTTTTTTTTTACTTTTGGGGGGTTTTTTTTTTTTTTTACCTTTTTATTTTTATATGGACAGAAATCCCGTTATTATCCCTTTTATCTGATTTCAAATTTATCTCTTATATCATTTTCATCATTATCATCATCATTATCATCGTTTTTGCAAATTTTTATCATCATTATTGCAATTTTTATATTATTTTTGCAAAATTATTTCAGTTTAAAAATAATCTTTAAATATACTAAAAAACAACTACAAAAATAGTAAAAAACAATAATAATAAAAAATAATAACTTTTTATAAAAATCATCCATATCATTATTTTAAAAAAACATCGTTATTTTTAAATTTTTACTGTTTTAATAAATTTTTTGCAAATTTTACTACCAGTAAAAAGAATAATAATGAAATAAAACAATAATGATATTAATAACAATATTATAAAGATTATATTATTATTTTTATAATATTATTTTATTATTGTTATTATTCAGTTATATATTTTTGGGAAAAAAATACTAATAATTGTGATATTAAAAATAATAAAAAATAATATAATAATAAGATAATAAAATATTAGATTAATAAAAAACAATAATAAAAAAATGATAATAATATATGATATAATAATTGTAATAATAGATAATACTATAATATTATAAACATCAAAAAGTTATCCAAAATTCTCTTTATTCCACTTTTATATCATTTTGTCCCTGATTAATAGAATTCTGGTAATTTTTTCATTATTACCCTAATAAGGCCAAAAAATCAATTAATAAAAAAAAAAAGTCAATTTGGGTGTACCCCCAAAAGGTATATTTTCGCTAGATTTTGCCGCTTTTTTTTCGAAATTTTGGGATTTTTTTTTCTTTTACCTTTTTTATTATAATGGAACAAAACCTGTTTTTTACCTCTTTTTTGCAATTTTTATCACATTATTGCAATTATTATCATTATTATTGCAGTTATGAAAATATTTTTTTCAATTATACTAAAAACAAATTTCAAAAATAGTAGTATAAAAACAAAAAAAATAACAATAACAACTTTTTTTTAAAAAATATTTATTCTTATTTTAATTAACTCGTTTTTACTGTACTAATTTGTTAAATAGTTATTTTTGGGGAATAATACCTAAAAAGAATAATAAAGATAATAATAACAAAGATGATATTAAAAACATATTATAACGATTAGTATTATTATTATTTATATTTATTTTATTATTGTTGTTATTATTAAGTTATAATAATTTTTGGGCCAAAAATACTAATAATTAAAAAATTAATAATAATAATAAAAAAATAAAATTATAATAATAATAATAAAAAGAACATCATCATGATAAAATAAAAATTTGTAATAATAACGCAATTATGGAAAAAAAATTGATTATCTGTGCTATTAATAAAAAATGGCATTATGTTGTGCTATTGTATAAGAAAAAAATTTTAAATTTTTAAAATTGCGCATTGGAAATTTTTTTGTTAATCTGGAAGCGTTGTTTACAATTGGGAAAAAGGGGCCCGGGGCTTTTTTAAAACCTTTTTTTTGGGGGAAAAGGGGTTTTTTGGATTTTTAAGGGTCCAATTTTTTTTTAAAGTTCAACC
>NW_023659441.1:731689-734189 GCF_015228065.2 Penaeus monodon
TTTAATTAATATCTTATATTGTAATTGTTTACTGTTATAATAATTATTTTATAAATTATACTACCAGCAAAAATAATGATAATAATAATAATAACAATAATGATATTAATAACAATATTATAACGATTATTATTATTATTATTATTATACTTTTTATTATTATTATTATTATCATTACAGTTATAATATATTTTTGGGCAATAACACTAATAATTAAAGTAATAGTAATAATAATAATAATAATAATAATAATAATAATAATAATAATAAAAATAATAATAATTATTATTATTATTATTATTATTATTATTATTATTATTATTATCATTATTATTATTGTATTGATAGTAGTAATAATAATGTTTAAAATAATAATGATAATAGTAATAACATTAATAATCATCAAATGTTATCAAAATTCTCTTTATTCTCACTTTTATCATCATTATTATCATGATAAATAGAATTCTGGTAATTATTATCATTATTACCCTAATAATTGTCAAAATCATCAAGTGAATGGAAAAAACTTCATATTAGAGTCTACTCTCAAAAGGCTATATTTCGCTAGATTTTGCCGCTTTTTCGACTTATGGGATTTTTTTTCTATTACCTCTTTTATCATATATGGACACAATTCCTGTTATTATCATAATTATTATCATGACTATCATTATTATTATCGTTATCATCATCATTATCATAATCATTATCATCATTATTACAATTATTATCATCATTATTGCCATTATTATCTTTATTATTGCAATTATTGCAGTTATAATATATATTTTTACAACTATATTAATAACAACTACAATAATAAAAGTAATGATAATAATAATAACAATAATAACGTTTTTATGATAATTATTCATATCATTATTTTAATTGACATCGTTATTCCTGTAATTATTACTGTTATAATAATTATTTTTGCAATTATACTACCAGAAAAAAAAAAATAATAATGCTATTAATAACAATATTATAACGATTATTATTATTATTATTATACTCGTTATTATTATTGTTGTTGTTGTTACAGTTATAATATATTTTTGGGCAATAATACTAATAATTAAAGTAATAATAATAATAATAATAATAATAATAATAATAATAATGATAATAATAATAGTAATTATAATAATTATTATTATTATCATTATTATTATTATTATTATATTGATCTTAGTAATAATATTATTCATAATAATAATGATAATAGTAATAATATTAATAATCATCAAAATGTTATCCAAATTCTCTTTATTCTCACTTTTATCATCATTATTGTCATGATTAATAGAATTCTGTTAATTATTATCATTATTACCCCAATAATTGCCAAAATCATCAAATGAATGAAAAAAAAAATTATTTTGGAATATACTCTCAAAAGCCTATATTTTACTAGATTTTAACGCTTTTATGACTTTTGTTTTTTTTTTTTCTTTTACTTTTTTATTATATATAGACACAATTCCTGTTATTATCATCAGTATTATCATGATGATCATCATTATTATCGTTATCATCATCATTATCATCATTATTATCATTATCATCATCAATATTTCAATTATTATCATTCTTATTGCAATTATTCCAGTTATAATATATATTTTTACAACTATACTAATAAAAACTACAATAATAATAGTAATAACAATAATAATAACAATAATAACGTTTTTATAATAATTATTCATATAATGTTTTTAATTAACATCGTTATTGCTGTAATTATTACTGTTATAATAATTATTTTTGTAATTATACAACCAGTAAAAAGAACAATAATTATAATAATAACAATAATGATATTAATAACAATATCATATCGATTATTATTATTATTATTATTATACTTATTATTATTATCATTATTGTTATTGTTACAATCATAATATATTTTTGGGCAATAATACTAATAATTAAAGTAATAGTAATAATAATAATAATAATAATAATAATAATAATAATAGTAATAATGATAATAATAATAAGTATTATTATTATTATTATTATTATTATTACTATTATTACTATTATTATTATTATTAATATGATTATTACTATTATTATTATTATTATATTGATAGAAGTAATAATAATATTGATAATAATTATAATAATAGAAATAATATTAATAATCATCAAATGTTATACAAATTCTCTTTATTCTCACTTTTATCATCATTATTTTCATGATTAATAGAATTCTGGTAATTATTATCATTATTACCCTAATAATTGCCAAAATCATCAAATAAATCGAAAAAACGTCATTTTGGATTATCTTATCAAAAATCTATATTTCGCTAGATTTTGCCGCTTTTTCGACTTCTGGGATTTTTTTCTTTTACCTTTTTTATTATATATGGGAACAATTCCTGTTTTTATCTTTATTATTATCATTATCATCATCATTATCATCATTATCATCATCATTATCATCATTATTGCAATTATTATCCTCATTATTGCAATTATT
>NW_023659441.1:736689-746689 GCF_015228065.2 Penaeus monodon
ATGGACACAATTCCTGTTATCGTCATCATTATTATCATGATTACCCACCATTATTATCGTTCTCATCATCATTATCATTATCATCATCATCATTATCATCATTATTGCAATTGTTATCATCATTATTGCAATTATTATCATTATTATTGTAATTATTGCAGTTATAATATATATTTTTACAACTATACTAAAAACAACTACAATAATAATATTAATAACAATAATAATAGCAATAATAACGTTTTCATAATAATTATTAATATCATTATTTTAATCATCATCGTTATTACTGTAATTATTTCTGTTATAATAACTATTTTTGCAATTATACTACCAGTAAAATGAATAATAATGATAATAATAACAATAATGATATTAACAACAATATTATAACGATTATTATTTTTTTTTCTTTTTTTTATTATTATCATTATTATTATTATTACACTTTTAACATATTCAAAAATTAATTAAAGTAATAATAATAACATCTTTTATTATTATTATTAATATTATTATTATCATTATTATTATTATTATTATTATTATTATTATTATTATTATTATTATTATTATTATTGTTGTTGTTCTTATTATTATTATATTGATAGTAGTAATAATAATATTGATAATAATAATGATAATAATAATATTATTAATAGTCATCAAATGTAATCCAAATTCTCTTCATTCTCACTTTTATCATCATTATTGTCATGAATAATAGAATTATGGTAATTATTTTTATTATTACCCTAATTATTACCAAAATCATCAAATTAATTGAAAAAAACGTAATTTTGGAGTATACTCTCAAAAGGCTATATTATCCTCATCATTATCATTATTATCATCATTATTATCGTTATCATCATTATTATCATCATTATCATCATCATTATCATCATTATTGCAATTATTATCATCATTATTGCAATTGTTATCATTATTATTGCAATTATTGCAGTTATAATTAATGTTTTTACAACTATATTAATAACAACTACAATAATAATAGTAATAACAATAATAATAACAATAATAACGTTTTTATAATTAATATTTATATCATTTTTTTAAATTAACATCGTTATTACTGTAATTATTACTGTTACAATAGTCATTTTTGCAATTATACTACCAGTAAAAAGAATAATAAAGATAATAATAACAGTTATGATTTAATAATATTAATATATAACGATCAGTATTATTCTTATTATACTAATTAATATTATTATTGTTATTATTACAGTTATAATATATTTTTGGGTAATATTACTAACAATTAAAGTAATAATAATAAAAATAATAATAATAATAATAATAATAATAATAATAATAATAATGATAATAATCAAAATAATAATAATAATATTGATAATAACAATGATAATAGTAATAATATTAATAATCATCAAATGTTATCCAAATTTTCTTTATTCTCACTTTTATCATCATTGTTTTCATGATTAATAGAATTCTGGTAATTATTACCTTTATTACCCTAATAATTGCAAAAATCTTGAAATGAATGGAAAAAATGTTATTTCGGAGTATACTCTGAAAAGGCTATATTTTACTAGATTTTGCCCTTTTTTTGACTTTTGGGATTTTTTTTTTTTTACCTTTTCTTATTATATATGGACACAAATCCTGTTATTATCCTCATTCTTATCATGATTATCATCATTATTATCGTCATCATCATCATTATCATCATTATCATCATTATCATCATCATTATCATCATTATTGCAATTATTATCATCATTATTGCAATTTTTGCAGTCATAATATATATTTTTACAACTATACTAGTAACAACTGCAATAATAATAGTAATAAGAATAATGATAACAATAATTACGGTTTTATAATAAGTATTTATATCATTGTTATTATTTAATTATTACTGTTATAATAGTTATTTTTGCAATTATACTACCAGTAAAAAGAATAATAATGATAATAATAACAATAATGATATTAATAACAATATTATAACGATTATTATTATTATTATTATATTATTATACTTATACTATACTTATTATTATTATTATTGTTATTATTACAATTATAATTTATTTTTGGGCAATAATACTAATAATTAAAGTAATAATAATAATAGTAATAATAATAATAATAATGATAATAATAATAATAATAATAATATTGATAATAATAATGATAATAGTAATAATATTATTAGTCATCAAATGTTATTCAAATTCTTTTTATTCTCACTTTTATCGTCATTATTGTCATGATTAATAGAATTCTGGTAATTACCTTTATTACCCTAATAATTGCAAAAATCTTGAAATGAATGGAAAAAATGTTATTTTGGAGTCTACTCTCAAATGGCTATATTTCGCTAGATTTTGCCGCTTTTTCGAATTTTACAATTTTTTTTCATTTACATTTTTCTTAATTATATGTGGACACAAATCCTGTTATTATCCTCATTATTATCATGATTATCATCATTATTATCGTTTTCATCATCATTATCATCATCATTATCATCATTATTGCAATTATTATCATCATTATTGTAATTATTATCGTTATCATTGCAATTATTGCAGTTATAATATATATTTTTATAACTATACTAATAACAACTACAATAATATAGTAATAACAATATTATAACGATTAGTATTATTATTATTATACTTATTATTATTATTATTGTTATTATTACAGTTATAATATATTTTTGGCAATAATACTAATAATTAAAGTAATAATAATAATAATAATAATAATAATAAAAGAAGAAGAAGAAGAAGAAGAAGAAGAAGAAGAATGATAATAATAATGATATTAATAATCATGATAATAAGAATAATATTGATAATAATAATGATAATAGTAATAATATTAATAATCATCAAATATCGAAATTCTCTTGATTCTCACTTTTATCATCATTATTGTCATGATTAATAGAATTCTGGTAATTATTATCATTATTACCCTAATAATTCCCAAAATCATCAAATGAATGGAAAAAACGCCATTTTGGAGTATACTCTCAAAAGGCTATATTGCGCTAGATTTTGCCGCTTTTTCAACTTTTGGGAATTTTTTTCTTATACCTTTTTTATTATATATGGACACAAAACCTGTTATTATCCTAATTATTATCATGATCATCATCATTATTATCGTTATCATCATCATTATTATCATTATCATCATCATTATCATCATTATTGTAATTATTATCATCACTATTGCAATTATGATCATCATTATTGCAATTATTGCAGTTATGATATATATTTTTACAACTATACTAATAACAACTACAATAATAATATTAATAACAATAATAATAACAATAATAACGTTTTATAATAAATATTTATATCATTATTTTAATTAACATCGTTATTACTGTAATTATTACTGTGATAATAGTTATTTTTGCAAATATACTACCAGTAAAAAGAATAATAATGATAATAATAACAATAATGATATTAATAACAATATTATAACGATTATTATTATTATTATTATACTTATTATTATTATTATTATTGTTATTATTACAGTTATAATATATTTTTGGGCAATAATACTAATAATTAAAGTAATAAAAATAATAATAATAATAATAATAATAATAGTAATAATAATAATAATGATAATAATCATGATAATAATAATAGTATTGATAATAATAATGATAGTAGTAATAATAATAATCATCAAATGTTATCCCAATTCTCTTTATTCTCACTTTTTTCATCATTATTGTCATTACCAATAGAATTTTGGTAATTATTATCATTATTACCCTAATAGTTCCCAAAATCATCAAATGAATGGAAAAAAACGTCATTTTGGAGTATACTCTCAAAAGGCTATATTTCGCTAGATTTTGCGCTTTTTCGACTTTTGGAATTTTTATTTCTTTTACTTTTTTTATTATATATGGGCAGAAATCCTGTTATTATTCTCATTATTATCATGATTATTAACATTATTATCGGTATCATCATCATTA
This sequence comes from Penaeus monodon, assembly GCF_015228065.2. Classification (NCBI taxonomy): domain Eukaryota; kingdom Metazoa; phylum Arthropoda; class Malacostraca; order Decapoda; family Penaeidae; genus Penaeus; species Penaeus monodon. The sequence continues at coordinate 740,717 of NW_023659441.1, forward strand.
TCATCATTATCATCATCATCATCATTATCATCATTATTTTAATTATTATCATCATTATTGGAATTATTATCATTATTATTGCAATTATTTCAGTTATGATATATATTTTTACCACTATGCTAATAACAACTACAATAATAATAGAAATAACAATAATAATAACAATAATAACGTTTTTCTAATAAATATTTATATCATTATTTTAATTAACATCGTTATTACTGTAATTATTACTGTTATATAGTTATTTTTGCAATATACTACCAGTAAAAAGAATAATAATGATAATAATAACAATAATGATATTAATAACATTATTATAACGATTATTATTATTATTATTATTATAATTATTATTATTATTGTTATTATTACAGTTATAATATATTTTGGGCAATAATACTAATAATTAAAGTAATAGTAATAATAATAATAATAATAATAATAATAAAATAATAATAATAATAATAATGACAATAATCATGATAATAATAATATTGATAATAATAATGATAATAGTAATAATATTAATAATCATCAAATGTTATCCAAATTCTCTTTATTCTCACTTTTATCATCATTATTGTCTCTATTAATAGAACCCTGGTAATTATTATCATTATTACCCTAATAATTGCCAAAATCATCAAATGAATGGAAAAACGTCATTTTGGAGTATACTCTCAAAAGGCTATATTTCGCTAGATTTTGCCGCTTTTTCGACTTTTGGGATTTTTTTTCTTTTACCTTTTTTATTATATATGGACACAAATCCTGTTATTATCCTCATTTTTATCATGATTATCGTCATTATTATCGTTATCATCATCATTATCATCATTATTGCAATTATTATCATCATTATTGCAATTATTATCATCATTATTTCAATTATTATCATTATCATTGCAATTATTGCAGTTATGATATATATTTTTACCAATATAAAAAAAAAAAATAGTAATAACAATAATGATAACAATAATAACGTTTTTATAATAAATATTTATATCATTATTTTAATCAACATCGTTATTACTGTAATTATTACTGTTATAATAGTTATTTTTGCAATTATACTACCAGTAAAAAGAATAATAATGATAATAATAACAATAATTATATTAATAACAATATTATAACGATTATTATTATTATTATTATTATTATTATTATTATTATTATTGTTATTATTACAGTTATAATATATTTTTGGGCAATAATACTAATAATTAAAGTAATAATAATAATTGTAGTGTACGGCTGCGCACTCGCCGACTCTAAGGTCGATCTCGCCTGGACTGACATCGTCCTCGGGTGCCGAGTGGTTGAGGCCGGGTCTTTACCATGCCACATGCCTGCCTTCTCTACCACGGAACAAAGGACTTGGGGAACTCTGCGATGCTGCCATTGACTTGGATGAGACGTCCCGAGCTCCGCTTCCACCAACGAGGCGGGCAGTGTTAAGAAATAATATGAACATGGTTATAAAAATAACGAACGAACGTATTTTAAACCAAGGCTCGTTACTTGGATGATGTTGAAGTCTCCGAGAAAAATAAAAGATTTATTTATTTCCAAAGTCCCATACCGTAGATATTTACAGCCCGAAATGTACAGTTTTCGCGTAAATTGTACATTACCAGTTTTCCTATGTATCCTTTCCTTCCAGTGTCACAATAGCCCCTGAAGGGAGTAATGGTCGTTTGATAGTTTTTCTCTCTCTCTCTTTTCACGGTTGTTTGGGTCGTTGGCTTGTTTGGACTGCCGGACTATCGGGTTGGTAGTCCAACACTTATTTTGCATATCTTCTTCTTTTCGCGCCATGCCTGGGGCATGGCCTGAGGGTCTTTTTCGGGTATAAATACCCCTAGTTTTGTGAGGGGAAGACAGTTCGGTCCTGACTTCTGTGCCAATAGTGTTTGTGCTCGCTTTGGATTTACTTCGCTTTGGATTTACCTCGCTTCACGCCAGGATTGACGAACTCGTTTTTATCACAAAGCTAAGTATTTATTGGTTGTGTGTAGGAGACACCTGGTCTCTTTTGGACTTTGGCGTGTGACACGCTTCATCACCATCTGTGGGGTGCACTCTTTCACTGTCCCAAAGCGGCTATGGTGAACTTAAAGTGTCAGAGTACAGAAGGACCACTTCACACAGAAGGAACACTGCTTGAGGATCCGTACCTCCAGTGTGCCATTCCATGATTTTAAACTAAGTCAATACTTACTTTCCTTCCCTCAGCTCGAGGATCCGTACCTCCTGGGAGGAAGGTTTATTTTGTTAAGTCTCGCCCATAATCCTTTCAAGGCCATTTTACTTTTTATTTTCCTCTACTTTATCTTGATTTGTCTTGATACCTGCCCGACCTTGTGGGTGTCAGGCAGTGATCTTGTGGTCCCCTTTGGCGTTATTTTCCTTTATTTGGCCTTCGACGCTAAATTATGTTTCTTATTTGTTTACACAAGTGTTTTTATTCAGAGTTTATCAGCACTAGTTTTTTTTTTTTTTTTTTTACGTTAATCTCCATTTTGGGTTGGAGATTAACTTGCTCATATTAGAGATTGATATGTGTTCGTGCTAACACTCTGTTTAAAAATACTTATGGAGTTGGGACGCCAACTTAGGGGTGAAAATACATTGAGTCATTTTTTAGTATATCTGGTGTGGTTTTCACGTGCATCACCCCCGCTGTGAGCAAATTGGTGATGTACGCATCTATGAAATTTCCCATGACTGAATCCCTGTAGACCTCCCTAATGAGTGCGATTTGCTCAATAAATAAATATCATACTATCGTAAAGCTTTCACTCGGTCCCAGTCAAATGAACAAATGATATTTACGACATCTTAAGTTCTGGTTCAGACTAAGGCTGAATGCTTGAAACTTTCTTGGGTTCGGGTCTCCTTAACAGCACATTGCTGGTTACTCTATCTCGCAACCCCTGAAAGGCTGTAAGAAGGCTAGATGAATCGGAGTATATTAAGCTGATACTCTAGAACAGACCTGGGTTCCCACTTCCAGCAGGTGGATGCTCAAACTGAAGGGAAGAGGAAGAATTTTATGATCGTGCATTTTTCTTCCAAACACATCCACGCAGACGTTCAGCCTACGCTATCTCCCTTTTCACATTTACACACTTACACATCCAACATTCAGCACATACATCCTGTACTTTCCTTCCACCATTCTTTCATACAACATTCACACCCCCATACACAACAAACACTGTTCCCGAACCTACTAATCGGGTGGTGGGAGCGTGCCGTAGGCCTGGAACCTTACATCTGTTCACTGCAGACGAATCTTTTCCCAAATATAAAAACCTGCATTCTCGGTTGAGCCCGAACTCAACCAGACACATTGAAGTCTACTGGGTCTACGCCCCACTACAATAATGATAATAATAATAATAATAATAATAATGATAATCATGATAATAATAATAATATTGATAATAATAATGATAATAGTAATAATATTAATAATCATCAAATGTTATCCAAATTCTCTTTATTCTCACTTTTATCATCATTATTGTCATGATTAATAGAATTCTGGTAATTATTATCATTATTACCCTAATAATTGCCAAAATCATCAAATGAATGGAAAAAAACGTCATTTTGGAGTATACTCTCAAAAGGCTATATTTTGCTAGATTTTGCCGCTTTTTCGAGTTTTGGGATTTTTTTTCTTTTACCTTTTTTATTATATATGGACACAAATCCTGTTATTATTATCATTATTCTCATTATTATCATGATTATCATCATTATTATCGTTATCATCATCATTATCATCATTATTGCAATCATTATCATCATTATTGCAATTATTATCATTATTATTGCAATTATTGCAGTTATAATATATATTTTTACAATTATACTAATAACAACTACACTAATAATAGTAATAACAATAATAATAACAATAATAACGTTTTTATAATAAATATTTATATCATTATTTTAATTAGCATCGTTATTACTGTAATTTTTACTATTATAATAGTTATTTTTGCAATTATACTACCAGTAAAAAGAATAATAATGATAATAATAACAATAATGATATTAATAACAATATTATAACGATTATTATTATTATTATTATTATTATTATTATTATTATTATTATTATTATTATTGTTATTATTACAGTTATAATATATTTTTTGGCAATAATACTAATAATTAAAGTAATAATAATAATAATAATAATAATAATAATGATAATAATAATGATAATGATAATGATAATGATAATGATAATAATATTGATAATAATAATGATAATAGTAATAATATTAATAATCATCAAATGTTATCCAAATTCTCTTTATTCTCACTATTATCATCATTATTGTCATGATTAATAGAATTCTAGTAATTATTATCATTATTACCCTAATAATTGCCAAAATCATCAAATGAATGAAAAAAATGTCATTTTGGAGTATACTCTCAAAAGGCTATATTTCGCTAGATTTTGCCGCTATTTCGACTTTTGGGATTTTTTCCTTTTACCTTTTTTATTATATATGGACACAAATCCTGTTATTATCCTCATTATTATCATGATTATCATCATTATCATCGTTATCATCATCATTATCATCATTATCATCATTATTGATATTATTATCATCATTATTGCAATTATTATCATTATTATTGCAATTATTGCAGTTATAATATATATTTTTACAACTATACTAATAACAACTACAATAATAATAGTAATAACAATAATAATAACAATAATAACGTTTTTATAATAAATATTTATATCATTATTTTAATTAACATCGTTATTACTGTAATTATTACTTTATATAGTTATTTTTGCAATTATACTACCAGTAAAAAGAATAATAATGATAATAATAACAATAATGATATTAATAACAATATTATAACAATTATTATTATTATTATTATACTTATTATTATTATTATTGTTATTATTACAGTTATAATATATTTTGAGGGGAATAATACTAATAATTAAAGTAATAATAATAATAGTAATAATAACAATAATAATAATAATAATAATAATAATAATAGTAATATTAATAATAATAATAATAATAATATTGATAATAATAATAATAATAGATAACAATAATATTCATAATAATAAAGATAATAGTAATAATATTAATAATCATCAAATGTTATCCAAATTCTCTTTATTCTCACTTTTATCATCATTATTGCCATGATTAATAGAATTCTGGTAATTTTTATCATTATTACCCTAATAATTGCCAAAATCATCAAATAAATGGAAAAAACGTCATTTTGGAGTATACTTTTAAAAGGCTATATTTCGCTAGATTTTGCCACTTTTTCGAGTTTTGGAATTTTATTTCTTTTACCTTTTTTATTATATATGGACACAAATCCTGTTATTATCCTCATTATTATCATGATTATCATCATTATTATCGTATCATCATTATCATCATCATTATCATCATTATTGCAATTATTATCATTATTGCAATTATTGCAGTTATAATATATATTTTTACAAATATACTAATAACAACTACAATAATAATAGTAATAACAATTATAATAACAATAATAACGTTTTTATAATAAATATTTATATCATTATTTTAATTAACATCGTTATTACTGTAATTATTACTGTTATAATAGTAATTTTGCAATTATACTACCAGTAAAAAGAATAATAATGATAATAATAACAATAATGATATTAATAACAATATTATAACGATTATTATTATTATCATTATTATACATATTATTATTATTGTTATTATTACAGTTATAATATATTTTTGGGCAATAATACTAATAATCAAAGTAATAATAATAATAATAATAATAATAATAATAATAATAATAATAATAATAATAATAATATTGATAATAATAATGATAATAGTAATAATATTAATAATCATCAAATGTTATCCAAATTCTCTT
>NW_023659441.1:751455-773845 GCF_015228065.2 Penaeus monodon
TATACCCCCCAAATGACGTTTTTTTTTTTTCATTTTGATGATTTTTTGGGAAATTTTTAGGTAAAAATGATAATAATTACCAGAATTCCTATTAATCAAAGACAATAATGATGATAAAAGTGAGATAAAGAGAATTTGGATAACATTTGATTTATTATTTAATATTATTAGTATTATCATTATTTTATCAATTTATTATTATCATGATTATTATCATTATTATTATTATTATTGTTTATTATTATTATTATTAATATATTATTATTAATTATTATTATTATTATTTATATTATTTTATTATTAATATTACTTTAATTATTAGTATTATTTCCCAAAAATATATAACTGTAATAATAACAATAATAATAATAATATGTATAATAATAATAATACTAATCGTTATAATATTGTTATTAATATCATTATTGTTATTATTATCATTATTATTTCTTTTACTGGTGTATGTATAATTGCAAAAATAACTATTATAACAGTAATAATTACAGTAATAACGATGTTAAAATAATGCTATAAATATTTATTATAAAAACGTTATTATTGTTATTATTATTGTTATTACTATTATTATTGTAGTTGTTATTAGTATAGTTGTAAAAATATATATTATAACTGCAAATATTGCAATAATAATGATAATAATTGCAATAATGATGATAATAATTGCAATAACAATGATAATGATGATGATAATGATGATAATGATGATGATAACGATAATAATGATGATAATCATGATAATAATGAGGATAATAACAGGATTTTGTCCCATATATAATAAAAAAGGTAAAAGAAAAAAATCCCAAAAGTCGAAAAAGCGGCAAAAATCTAGCGAAATATAGCCTTTTGAGAGTAGACTCCAAATGACGTTTTTTTTCCATTCATTTGATGATTTTGGCAATTATTAGCGTAATAATGATATATAATTACCAGAATTCTATTAATCATGACAATAATGATGATAAAAAGTGAGAAATAAAGAGAATTTGGATAACATATAATGATTATTAATATTATTACTATTATCATTATTATTAACAATATTATTATATATTATCAAGATTATTATCATTATTTGTTATTTTATTATTATTTATTATTATTATTACTATTATTATTATTACTTTAATTATTAGTATTATTGCCCAAAAATATATTATACTGTAATAATAACAATAATAATAATAAGTATAAATAATATAATAATATAATTGTTATAATATTGTATTAATATCATTATGTGTTATTATTATCATTATTATTCTTTTTAACTGGTAGTATAATTGCAAAAAATAACTATTATAACAGTAATAATTACAATAATAACAATGTTTAATAAAATAATGATATAAATATTTATTATAAAAACGTTATTATTGTTTATTATTATTGTTATTACTATTATTTTGTAGTTGTTATTAGTATAGTTGGTAAAAATATATATTATAACTGCAATAATAATGATAATATTGCAATAATGGATGATAATAATGCAATAATGATGATAATGATGATGATAACGAAATAATGATGATAATCATGATAACAATGAGGATATAAACAGGATTTTGTGTCCATATATAATGAAAAAGTAAAAAAAAAAAAATCCCAAAAGTCGAAAAAGCGGCAAAAATCTAGCGAAATATAGCCTTTTTGAGCGTGTAATCCAAAATCACGTTTTTTTTTCCATTCATTTCATGATTTTGGCAATTATTAGGGTAATAATGATAATAATTACCAGAATTCTATTAATCATGAACAATAATGATGATAAAAATGAGAATAAAGAGAATTTGGATAACATTTGATGATTATTAAATATTATTACTATTATCATTATTATTATAAATATTATTATTAGCATCCTAATATTATCATGATTATTATCATTATCATTATTATTTATTATTATTAATAATATAATTATTATTATTATTATTAATATTATTATTATTATAATTATTATTATTACTTTGATTATTAGTATTATTGCCCAAAAAATATATTATACACTGTAATAATAACAATAATAATAATATGTATAATAAATGATAATAATAATAATCGTTATAATATTGTTTATTAATATCATTATTGTTTATTATTATCATTATTATTCTTTTTTACTGGTAGTATAATTGCAGAAATTACTATTATAACAGTAATAATTCCCAGTAATAACGATGTTAATTAAAATAATGATATAAATATTTTATTATAAAAAACTTTTATTATTGTTATTATTAATTGTTTTTTATTATTATTATTGTAGTTGTTTATTAGTATATTTGTAAAAAATATTATTATATAACTGCAAATAATTGCAATAATGATAATAATTGCAATAATGATGATAATGATGATGATAAATGATGATACGATAATAATGATGATAAATCATGAATAATAATGAGGATAATAACAGGATTTGTGTCCATATATAATAAAAAAGGTAAAAGAAATAAAATTCCAAATCTCGAAAAAGTGGCAAAATCTAGCGAAATATAGCCTTTTAAAAGTTTACTCCAAAATGACGTTTTTTTCCATTTATTTGATGATTTTGGCAATTATTAGGGTAATAATGAAAAAAAATTACCCAGAAAATTTTATTAATCCCTGGCAATAATGATGATAAAAGTGAGAATAAAGAGAATTTGGAATAACATTTGATGATTATTAATATTATTTACTATTTCTTTATTATTATGAATAAATTTTTGTTTATCTATTATTATTATTATTATCAATATTTATTATTATTATTATTATTAATATTATTATTATTATTATTATTATTATTATTATTATTGTTATTATTACTATTATTATTATTACTTTAATTATTAGTATTATTCCCCTCAAAATATATTATAACTGTAATAATAACAATAATAATAATAATAAGTATAATAATAATAATAATAAATTTTTTATAATATTTGTTATTAATATCATTATTGTTATTATTATCATTATTATTCTTTTTACTGGTAGTATAAATTGCAAAAAAATAAATTATTATAACAGTAATAATTACAGTAAAAACGATATTAATTAAAATAATGATATAAATATTTTTTTATAAACTCGTTATTATTGTTATTATTATTGTTATTACTATTATTATTGTAGTTGTTATTAGCATAGTTGTAAAAAAAATATATTATAACTGCAATAATTTCAATAATGATGATAATAATTGCAATAATGATGATAATGATGATGATAAACGATGATAATGATGATAATCATGATAATAATGAGGATAATAACAGGAATTGTGGTCCATATATAATAAAAAAGGTAAAAGGAAAAATCCCAAAAGTCGAAATAGCGGCAAAATCTAGCGAAATATAGCCTTTGGAGAGTAATACTCCAAAATGACATTTTTTTCATTCATTTGATGATTTTGGCAATTATTGGGGTAATAATGATAATAATTACTAGAATTCTATTAATCATGACAATAATGAGGGATAATAGTGAAAATAAAGAGGAATTTGGATAACATTTGATGATCATTAATATTATTACTATTATCATTATTATTATAAATATTATTATCATTATCATTATCATTATCATTATCATTATAATTATCATTATAGTCATTATTATTATTTCATTATTATTATTTTATTATTATTATTATTACTCTAATTATTAGTATTGTTGCCAAAAAATATATTATAACTGTAATAATAACAATAATAATAATAATAATAATAATAATAATAATAATATAATAATAATAATAATAATAATCGTTTATTAATATTGTTATTAATATCATTATTTTTTATTATTATCAGTATTATTCTTTTTACTGGTAGTTAATTGCAAAAATAACTATTATAATAGTAAAAATTACAGTAATAACGATGCTAATTAAAAATAAGATATAATTTTTTTAAAAAAAAAAAAAACGTTATTATTTTTATTATTTTTTTTTTTACAATTTTTTTATTCTTTTTTTTTTATTAGTATTTAATTGTAAAAAAATTATTTAAAAACGAAAATAATTGAAATAAAAATGATAAAAATTGAAAATATAAAAGTAATGTTTGCAATAATGATGATATGATATGTTTTAACGTTTAAAAAATTGATGATAATCTGAAAAATAATGAGAATAATATAATAATAAAGGATTTGTGTCCTATTTAAAAAAAAAGGTAAAAGAAAAAAAATCCCAAAAACTCAAAAAAAGCGGCCAAAATCTAGAAAAAAATACCTTTTTTGAAGTATATTTCCAAAAAATAAAACTTTTTTTTTTTCCTTTCATTGATGTTTTTTTGGCAAATTAGGGAAATAATGAAAATTTAATTACCGGGAATTTTTTTTAATCAGACAAAATGATGATAAAAGTGGGGAATAAAGAGAATTTGGAAAACTTTTGGATGATTATTAATATTTTTACTATTACATTATTTTTTATCAATTTTTATTTTTATCAGATTATCATTATTATTATTTTTATTATTATTATCTTATTGTAGTGGGGTAGCCCCCGTGACTTCAATGTGCCCCTTTTTGATTTTTCGGGCTCAACCGAGGATGGGTTTTTTTAATATTTGGGAAAAGATTCGTCTGCAGGAACAGATGTAAGGTCCAGGCCACGCACGCCCCCCACCCCCGATTAGTAGGTTCGGGAACGTTTTTTTTTTGGTGAAATGGGGTGGGGGAATTTTTGTTAAAGAATGGGGGAAAGGGAAAAAGACAGGAGAAATGTGCGGGAATTTTTGGGAGGGGGTAAGTGTGTAAATGGGGAAAAGGGAGATAGCGTAGGCGGGGAAAGCCCCTGCGGGATGTGTTTGGAAAAAAAAAATGCACGATCATAAAATTTTCCCTCTTTCCCTTCATTTGGGCTCCACCTGCTGGAAGTGGGGAACCCAGGTCCTTTTTTTCTAGGATCCTTAATATATTTCCGATTCCCAGCCTTCTTACGCCTTTCGGGTTTTGCGAGATAGAGTAACCAAAAATGTGCTGTTAAGGAAGACCCAAACCAAAAAGTTTCCCCAAGCATTCAGTTAGTCTAAAACCAAAAAATTAAGATGCGAAATTTTTCATTTGTTTTTTTGACGGGGGCCCGAGTAAAAAGTTTTTACGATAGTATGAAATTTTTTTTTTTGACCCAAATCGCACTCTTAGGGAGGGTCTCCAGGGATTCAGTCATGGGAAATTTAAGTTTCGTACATCCCCCAATTTTCTCACACGGGGGGGGATGCACGTAAAAAAACCACACCAGATATCAAAAAAAATGCCTCAATGTATTTTCACCCCTAAGTTGGCGTCCCAACCCCATAAGTTTTTTTAAAAGGGTGTTAGCACAAAACACATTCAACCCCTTAAAAGAGCAATTTTAATCTCCAACCCAAATGGGATTAACGAAAAAAAAAAAAAAAAAAAAACTGTGCTTGTTTTAAATCTGAAAAAAAAAACACTTGTGTAAACAAATAAGAAAAAAATTTTAGCGTCAAAAGGCCAAAAAGGAAAATAACCCCCAAAGGGGAACCAAAATTTCACTGCCGGGAACCCAAAAGGTCGGGAAAGGTTTTAAAGACAAAATAAAGATAAAAAAGGGGAAAAAAAAAGTAAAATGGCCTTTGAAAGGATTGGGCGGGGACTTAACAAAAAAAAAACTTCCTCCCGGAGGTACGTTTCCTCGAGCTGGGGGGAAGGGAAAAGAAAAGTATTGACATTTTTAAAAAAATGGAATGGGACGGGGGGAACGATTCCCAAAGCAATGTTCCTTCTGTGTGAAGGGGGCCCCTTTGTATTGACATTTTTTAAGTTCACCTAGCCGTTTTTGGGGAAGTGAAAGAGTGCACCCCCACAGAGGGTGATGAGCGGGCCCCACACCCCAAAGCCCAAAAAAGAGACCAGGGGTCTCCTACCACAACCAATAAATTTTAGTTTTGGGGGATAAAAACGATTTTTGGTCAAAACCGGTTTGAACGAGGTAAATCCAAGCGAAGTAAAATCCAAAGCGAGCAAAAAACACTTTTTGGCACAGAAGTCGGACCGAATTTGTTTTTCCCCCCAAAAACAGGGTATTTATCCCCAAAAAAAAGGCCCCTTTCAGGCCAAGCCCCAGGCGGGGTGCCGAAAAGAAGAAGAATGCAAAAAAATTTTTGGGGACTACCAACCCATAGTCCGGCAGCCCAAAACAAAAAAACGACCCCAAAACAGGAAAAAGAGAGGAAAAAAAAAACATAAAAACGACCCTTTTTCCCCCTTTCGGGGGCTATTGTGAACTGGAAAAAAAGGTAAAAAAGGAAAAAAACTGGAATGTCAATTTACGCAAAAACTGTACTTTTTTGGGGCTTAAAAAATCTACGGTAGGGGGACTTTTGGAAATAAATAAACCCTTTTTTTTTCCTTCCACCTTCAAACATCACCCAAGAAAACGACCCCGGGTTTTTTAAAAAATTATTTTTTTTTGGGGTTTTCTTTTTTTTTTTAAAAAACCATGTTATATTTTTTTCCCTTAACACTCCCCCCGCCTCGTTGGGGGGAAGCGGAGCTCGGGACGCCCTCTCCAAGTAAAATGGCACATCGAAAAGAGTTCCCCAGCCCCCTTTTTTTTCCGTGGTAGAAAAAGGCAGGCATGGGATGGTAAAGCCCCGGCCCCAAAACCATTTGGCCCCAACGATGTCATCCGGGGCGAGATCGACCTTGAGTGGCGAGTGCGCAGCCGTAACTACAATTTTATTATTATTACTTTAATTATTAGTATTATTCCCCCCAAAAAAATATTATAACTGTAATAATAACAATAAAAAATAAAAAAATAAAAATAAAATAAAAAAAATAATAAAAAATCGTTATAATATTGGTTTTAATAAAATTTTTATTTTTTTATTATTATCATTATTATTTTTTTTTACTGGTAGTAAAATTGCAAAAAAAAAACATTATAACATAATAATTACAGTAATAACGATTTTGATTAAAAAAATGATATAAATATTTTTATTAAAAAAACTGTTATTTTGTTATATTATTTTATTACTATTTTTTATTGTATTTTTGTTTTTAAAGTATAGGGGGTAAAAAATATATATCATAACTGAAAATAATTGCAATGATAATGATAATAATTGAAAAAAATGATATAAAAATTGAAATAATGATGTAAAAAATTGCAAAATAATTGATAATGATGATGATAACGAAAATAATGACGATAACATGACAAAAAATGGGAAAATAAAAACGGGGTTTTGTGCCCCATATATAATAAAAAAGGTAAAAGAAAAAAAACCCCCAAAAAGTCAAAAAAAAGCGGAAAAATTCACGAAAATATAGCCTTTTTGGGTATACCCCAAAAAGGGATTTTTTTTCCATTCATTTATGATTTTGGCAATTTTTGGGGGTAATTAATGATAAAAAAATTACCGGGGTTTTCTATTAATAAGACAAAATAAAATGAAAAAAAGTGAGAATAAAAAATTTTTGGATAACATTTGATTTATTAATATTTCATATCTTTTATTATCAATATTTTTATTATCATGATTTTTTTCATTATTATTATATTATTATTATTATTATTATTTTTATTTTTATTATTATTTTTTACTTTAATTTTTAGTTTTTATTGCCCAAAATTATTATAACTGAAAATAAAAACAAAAAAATAATAATAAATTTTAATAATAATAAAAAATTAATCGTTTTAAAATTTTTAAATTTTCATTTTTGTTTTTATTATCATTATTATTCTTTTTTAAGGGTATATGATTTTGCAAAAAATAACTATTATAACAAAATAATTAAGAAATTTAACCGATTTTAAATTTAAAAATAATGTTAAAATTTATTAAAAACTTTTATTGTTTTTTTATTATTTTATTTCTATTATTTTTGTAGTTTATTAGCATAGGGGGTAAAAAATATTCATAACTAAAAATAATTGAATAAAAATTTTGATAATAATTCCAATAAAATTGAAATAATTAAAAAAAATGATGATAATGTAAATGGATATATGATGAAATGAGATGATCCGATAATAATGTTAATATCATGATAATAATGAGAATAAAAAACGGGATTTTCCCCCCCATATATAATAAAAAAAGTGAAAAAAAAAAAAAAATCCCAAAAAGTCAAAAAACGCAAAATCTACAAAAAATATAGTTTTTTGAGAGTTTACTCCCAAAATGACTTTTTTTTTTTTTCCTTCATTTGATGTTTTTTTGGGAACTATTGGGGGTAATAATGAAAAATAATTACCAAAATTCCCCTATTGTAATGAAAATAATGATGAAAAAAGGGAGAATAAAGAATTGGGATAACATTTGATGATTTTTATTTTACTACTATCATTTATTTTAAAAAAATACTTTTTATTTTTTTATCATGATTATTTATTTTTTTATTTTTACTATTATTTTTTATTATTATTATTTATTATTTTTATTATTTTAATTATTATATTATTGCCCCAAAAAAATTTAAAAAACTGTAATAATAACAAAAATTTAATTTTAATAAGTATAATAAAAAATAAAAATTTAATCGTTTAATATTCTTATTAATATCTTTATTGTTATTATTATCATTATTTTTTTCTTTTTACGGGTATAATTTAAAAAAAATAACTATTATCACAGTAATTTTTTAACAGAATAAGATTTTTTAATTAAAATAAATAAAAAAAAAATTTTTATAAAAAACTTATTATTTTTATTATTATTTTTTTTTAAATTTTTATTGTATTTTTTTTAGTAATTTTTTGTAAAATATATAACATAATTTTAAATAATTGCAATAATGAGATCAAAATTTGCAATAGTGAATGATAAATAATTACAATAAATGATTTTAATAAAAGAGGGATAATGAAAATAATAAATGATGAAAACTAAAAATGATGATGACAATAATTTGGTTTAAAAAAATTTTTTTTTTTGGTCCATATATAATAAAAAAGGTTAAAAAAAAAATTCCCAAAATTTTTAAAAAAGCCCAAAAATTCTAGCGAAATATACCCCTTTTGAGATATACTCCAAAAGGGCTTTTTTTTTTCCATTCTTTGATGTTTTTGGGAAATTTTATTAGGTAAAAAAATGATAATAATTACCAGAATTCTATTAATCATGAAAAAAAGATAAAAAGTGAGAACAAGAAAATTTTTTCGTATTTTGATGTTTATTAATTTTTATTACTATTATCATTATTTTTTACATATTATTCTTTTTACATGATTTTTTAAATTTCTTTATTTTATTTTTCTTCTTTTTCTTCTTCTTTTTTCCCCCTTTTTCTTCTTTTATTATTTTTAAATTTTTTTATTAATTATTTTAAATTATTAATTATTGTCCAAAAAAAATTTATAACGTAAAAAATAAAAATAAAATAATAAAAAAATATAAAAAATAAAAATACTAATTTTTTTAAAATATTGTTTTTAATATCATTTTTGGTTTTATTATGATCATTATTTTTTTTTTTTACGGGTAAGAAATTTTGCAAAAATAACAAATTATAACAAAAATTTTCAGTAAAAAACCGATTTTTTAATTAAAAAAAATAAATTTAAAAAAATATTTATTAGAAAAACTTTTTATTTTTGTTTAAATTTTATTTTTTATTACTATCATTTTGTAGTTTTTTTTTTTAATAGTTTTTTAAAAAAAATAATATTAAACTGCAAATTTTTGCAATGATAACGATAAAAATTTTTACAAAAATGATGATAAAATTGCAAAAATGAGAAAATTTATGATGATAATGAATGAAAAAAAAACGATAATAATGTGATAATCATGATAAAAATGAGATAATAAAGGTTTTTTGGTCCAATATAATAAAAAAATGTAAAAAAAAAAAAGGGAAAAAATTCAAAAAAGCGGCAAAAATTCTAGCGAAATATAGCCTTCTGAGGATACTCCCAAAAAAACAATTTTTCCTTTTCTTTTTCAAGTTTTTGCAATTATTAGGGTAAAAAGGAAATTACCAAATTCTATTTAATCATACAATAATGACGAAAAAAGTGAGAATAAAAAAAAAATTTGAAAAAAAATTTGATACAAATTTTAAATTATTTACTATTATCATTATTATTATCAATTTTTATTTTTTACCCATTATTACTACATTATTTTAATTATTATTTTTTATTTTTTTTTATTATTATCATTATTATTTTTTTTTTACTTTAATTATTATTACTTTAATTATTAGTTATTGCCCAAAAAAATAAATTAAATTGTAATAATAACAATAAAAATAATTAAAATAAGAAAATAGTATAAGTTAATAATAAAAATAAAAAATAATAATAATTTTCGTTAAATTTTTTTTATTAATATCATTATTGTTATTATTATCATATTATTTTTTTTACGGGGTAGTATTTTTGCCAAAAATAACTATTATAACAGTAATAATTTACAATAATAACAATGATATAAATATTTTTAAAAAACCCCGTTTATTTTTTTACTTTATTCCCTTATTACTATTTTATTGCAGTTGTTTTTAGTATGTTGTAAAAAATATATATTTGACTGCAAAAATTGAAAATAATAATGATAATATTGCAATAATAAATAAATAATAATTTGCAATAATGATGAAATGATGATGATAATGATGTAATGATGATAATGATGATGATGACGAAAATAATAAATGAAAAAATCATGAAAAGAAGAGGATAATAACAGGAAAATTTTTGTGCCCCAAAAATTAATAGAAAAGGTAAAAAAAAAAAAATCCCAAAAAAGTCAAAAAAGGAAAAAATCTAGTAAAATATAGCCTTTTCAGAGTATACCCCCCAAAAAAAATTTTTTTTTTCCATTCATTTAAAATTTTTTTGCAATTTTTGGGGAAAATAAAAGGTAATAATTACCAAAAATTCTTTTTATCATAAAAAAAAATGATGATAAAAAAGTGAAAATAAAGAAAATTTTGGGAAAAACTTTGATGATTTTAATATTTTATATTATTCTTGTTTTTTTACCCAAATTTTATTATTATTATTTTGATTATTATCATTATTTTTTTTATTATTATTAATTAAATTTTTATTATTTTTATTTTTTTTTTTTTATTTTTTTTTTATTTTTAAATTATTTTAAAATTTGTTAGTAAATTACCCAAAAAATATATTATAACTGTAAAAAATAAAAATAATAATTTAATTAGTATAATAAAAAAAATACTGATCGTTTTTTATATTTTAAATTTTTAATTAAATCATAACGTTTTTTTATTATCTTTATTATTTTTTTTACTGGTATATAATTCAAAAATGGGACTATTTTAAATTAAATTCCCAAATAGTTTTTTTTGGTAATTTTTTACAAAACCAGTAAAAAGAATAAAAAAGATAATAAAAACATTTGATTTTAAATAATTTTTAATATTATAAACAGTATTATTTTTATTTACTAATTAATATTATATGTTTTATTTTACGTTTTAATTTTTTTTTGGGTAATTTTTACTAACAATTAAAGAAATAATAAAAAAATAATAATAATAATAATAATAATAAATAATAATAATAAATAAATAATAAAAAATAATAATGTAATTCAAAATAAATAATAATATTGATAATAAAAATGATAATGTAATAAATTAAAAATAAATCAAATGTTACCAAAATTTTTCTTTTTTCACTTTTTATCTCATTGTTTCAGATTAAAGAATTTTCTGGTAATTTTTTACCTTTATTACCCTAAAAAATTAAAAAAAAAATTCTTAAATGGAAGGGAAAAAAATTTTTTTTTTCGGGGGGAACTCTAAAAGGCTATATTTTACTAGATTTTTCCCCTTTTTTTTGATTTTTGGGTTTTTTTTTTTTTTTTACCTTTTTTCTTTTATTAAAATATGGACAAAAAATCCGTTTTATTACCTCTTTCTTTCAGATTTCATCATTATTATCGTCATCATTCATTATCATCATTTCATAAAATTTTATCATCATCTTTATCATCATTATTGCAATTTATTATCATCATTATTGCAATTATTATCATTTTATTGAAATTTTTGCAGTCATAAAAAAAATTTTTACAATTTTACTAATAACAACTGAAAATAATAATAGAAAAATAATTTAAAAAACAAAAATTTTCTTTTTTTTTAATAATATTTATATCAATTGTTTTTATTGAAATTATTATTTTTTTTTATAAAAGTTTTTTTTTGCAATTTTTACTCCAGTAAAAAAGAATAATAATGTTTTAAATAAAAAAATAATGATATTAAAAACAATATTAAACGATTTTATTATTATTTTTAAATTTTTAAATTATACTTAATACTAACCTTATTTATTTTTTTGTTATTTTAAAATTATAATTTTTTTTGGGGCAATAATACAAAATAATTAAAGTAATAATAAAAAAATAGTAATAATAATAATAATGATAATAAAAAATAAAAAATAAAAATAATAATAAATAAGATAGTAAAAATAATAAAAAAATTAATATTGATAATAATAATATAAATATAATAATATTTTGTCTCAAATGTTTTAAAAAAAATTCTTTTTTTTTTCCCTTTTTATCTCTTATTGTCATGATTAAATAGAATTCTGGTAATTTCCCTTTTTTCCCTAATAATTGCAAAAATCTTGAAAGAATGGGAAAAAATGTTTTTTTTGGAGAAACCCCACCGAAGGCCCTATATTTCGCTAGATTTTGCCGTTTTTTTCAAATTTTTAAATTTTTTTTTTTTTTACATTTTTCTTATTATATGTGGAACAAAAAATTCCTTTTTATCCTCATTATTATATGATTATCATCATTATATCTTTTTTCATCACATTATCATCACTTTACATCATTTTTAAATTATTATCATAAAAATTTGAAATTTTTTATCTTTTTACATTGAATTTTTGGGGCTTTTTAAATATATATTTTTTAAAAACTATCAAATAAAAAACTACAATAATGATAGAAAATAAACAATAAAAAAAAAAAATAATTTTTTTTCTAATAAAAATTTATATCTTTTTTTTAATTACATCTTTTAAAAACGTAATTATTATTGTTTTTAAAAAAGGTTTTTTTTTTTGCAATTACTTCCATAAAAAAAAAATAATTAATTCAAATAACCAATAATGATTTTAAATAACAAATTATAACGATTAGTATTATTTTTATTAAAATTTTATATTATTATTATTGTTTTTTTTTTACATTATAAAATTTTTTTGGACAATAATTACTAATAATTAAAGTAATAAAATAATAAAATAATATAATAAAAGAAGAAGGAAAAAAAAAGAAGAAGAAGAAAAGGGAATGAAAATTTAAAA
Organism: Penaeus monodon; assembly: GCF_015228065.2. Classification (NCBI taxonomy): domain Eukaryota; kingdom Metazoa; phylum Arthropoda; class Malacostraca; order Decapoda; family Penaeidae; genus Penaeus; species Penaeus monodon. The sequence goes on from NW_023659441.1 coordinate 764,765, forward strand.
ATGATATTAATAATCATGATAATAAGAATATTATTGATAATAATAATGATAATAGTAAAAAATTTTAAAATCATCAAATATCAAATTCTCTTGATTCCATTTTTAAATCACTTATTTCCCCCATGATTAATAGTTTGGAAAAATTATTATCATTATTACCAAAATAACCCCAAAAAATCAAAAATTGAATGGAAAAAAAGCATTTTTGGAGTTACCCAAAGGCTATATTGCGCTAGTTTTTTGCCGTTTTTTTTAATTTTTTGGAATTTTTTTTTATCCCTTTTTTTTTATTATTATGGACAAAAACCCTGTTATTATCCTAATTTTACATGATCATATCTTTTTTATCTTTATCATCATCATTATTATCATTACATATCATTATCATCATTATTTTAATTATTTCATCACTTTGCAATTTTATGATCATCCCATTTTGCAATTATTGATTTTATGAATATATTTTTTTTACAATAAAAAAACTAATAACAAACTACAATAAAAAATTTAAAACAAAAAAATAAAAATAAAAACGTTTTTATAAAAAATTTTTTTAATCAATTTTTTTAAAAAACATCGTTTATTATGTAATTATTTACTGTGATAATAGTTTTTTTTGAAAAAATATACTACCAAAAAAAGGGAAATAATATAAAATAACAAATAATGATTTTTAAAACAAATTTATAACGATTATTATTATTATTATTATATTTTATTTTTTTTTATTATTTTTTTTATTTTACATTTTTATAATATTTTTTGGGGCAATAATACTAATAATGAAAGAAAATAAAATAATAATAATAATAATAATAAAATATAAAAATAAAAATAATGATAAAAATCATGTTTAATTTTAAAAATAGTATTATAATAAAAAGGGATTTTAGAAAATAATAAAAATCATAAAAATTGTTACCCAATTTCTTTATTTCTCACTTTTTTCATCTTATTGTCATTCCCAATAGAATTTTGGTAATTTTTTTCTTTATTACCCTAATAGTTTCCCAAAAAATCATAAAATGAAGGGAAAAAAAAAAACGTAATTTTGGGGAGTATACTCTAAAAAAGGCTATATTTCGCTAGATTTTGCGTTTTTTTCGACTTTTGGGATTTTTTTTTCTTTTCACTTTTTTTTTTAAATTTTGGGCAAAAAATCCTTTTTATTTTTTCCATTATTATCATGATTTTTAAACTTTATTATCGGTTCATCATCATTATCTCATTACTCATCACATCATTATCACCCATTATTTTAATTTTATTATCATCTTTTATGGAATTTTACTTTATTATTGCAATTATTTCAGTTTGATTATTTTTTCCCACTATGCAAATAAAAACTCAAAAATAATAGAAAAAACAATAATAATAAAAAATAACTTTTTTTTCTAATAAATTTTAAATTTCATTTTTTTAATTTTAACACCGTTATTACTGTAAATTATTTTTTATAATTTTTTTTTTTGAAAATCAACTCCAGAAAAAGAATAAAAATGATAATAATAACAATATGATATAAAAAAACCATTATTATAACGTTTATTATTTTTTTTATTATTATTATAATTATTATTATATTGTTATTATTACAGTTATAATATTTTTGGGGGCATAATCAAAATTAAGTAATAGTAAAATTTAAAATAAATAAAAAATAAAATAAAAAAATAATAAAAAATAAATAAAAAATAAAATAATAATATTGAAATAAATAAATAATAAAATAATATTAATTAATCATCAAATTTTTATCCAAAAATTCTCTTTATTCTCACTTTTATCACTTTTATTGTCTCTATTAATAAAAACCCCGGGTAAATTTTTAAATCATTATTCCCCAAATAATTCCCAAAAAAATCATAAATAAGGGAAAAAAACGTTTTTTTTTTGGATATACTCTCAAAGGCATTTTTTCGCTAGATTTTTGCCGCTTTTTTGGGGATTTTTGGGGGTTTTTTTTTTTCTTTTCCCTTTTTTTTATTATAATGGACACAAATCCTGTTATTATCCTCATTTTTTTTATGATTTATCGTCATTTTATCGTTTATCACATCATATCATCATTATTGAAATTTTATTATCACCCATTATTGCAATTTTTATCATCATTAATTTTAAAATTATTTACATTATTTTGAAAATTATTGCCAGTTATGATATAATTTTTTACCACAACTAAAAAACAACACAATAAAATAGTAAAAACAATATGATAACAAAAAAAACAGTTTTTTTTAATAAATTTTTATACCCTTTTTTAATAAACATCGTTATTACGAAATTTTTTATTTTTTTTATAAAGTTTTTTTTTTTTTGAAATTTATATACCAGAAAAAAGAAAAATAATGAAATAATAAAAAAAATTATATTAAAACAATATTATACGATTAAAATTTTATTATTATTATTATTTTTTATTTTTATTTTTTATTTTTTACAGTTATAATTTTTTTTGGGGCAATAAAAAATAATTAAGTAATAATAATAATTTTTAGTGAAACGGCTCCCCGAAAACTCCCCGACTCTAAGGTCAAACTCGCCTGGCTGAAAATCCCCCCGGGTTTCCCCGGTGGTTTGGGGCCCCGGGCCCCTTTTTAATCCCCCACATCTGCCCTTTCTTCCCACGGAAAAAAAGGGGATTGGGGGAACTTGGAATGGCCCTTGGGACTTGGATGAACGTCCCAGCTCCGCTTCCCCCAACGAGGGGGGGCAGGGGGTTAAGAAAAAATTGAACAGGGGTTTTTTAAAAAATAACGAACAAAACGTATTTTAAAACCAAGCTCGTTATTTTGGGGGATGTTAAGTCCCCCCCCGGAAAAATAAAAGATTTTTTTTTTCCAAGTCCCATACCGTAGATATTTAAAAGCCCGAAATGTACATTTTTTTTTTCGCGAAAAATTTACAACCTTTTTTTCCATGTACCTTTCCTTTCCCCAGTGCCCCCACAATACCCCTAAGGGAGTAAGGGGTCTTTTTTGATAGTTTTTTTTTCTTCTCTCTTTTTCACGGTTTTTTTTGGGGCCCGTTGGGTTTTTTTTTGGATGCCGGACTAATGGGGGTTTGGTATTTCCAACATTTATTTTGCTATCTTCTTTTTTTTCGCCCCCATGCCGGGGAAATCCCCCTGAGGTCTTTTTTCGGGTAAAAAATACCCCTATTTTTTTTGTGGGGGAAGACAGTTTTTCGGTCCTGACTTTTGGCCAATATTTTTTTGTGCTCGTTTTTGGGTTTTTTACTTCGGGGGGGGGGTTTTTCCCCTCGTTTTCACGCCAGGATTGAAAAACTCTTTTTTTTATCACAAGCTAAGTATTATTGGTTTTGGTGTAGGAGACCCCCTGGTTCTTTTGGACTTTTGGCGTGTGACACGCTTCATCACCATCTGGGGGCTCCCCACTTTTTTCACTGTCCAAAAAGCGGCTATGGTGAAAATTAAAGTGTCAAGTAAAAGGGCCCCTTCACACAGAAAGGAATTTTTTTTGAGGATCCGTACCTCCAGTTGCCATTCCATGATTTTTAAACTAAGTCCCAAAACTTACTTTCCCTTCCCTCAGCTCGAGGGGTCCGTACCTCCTGGGAGGAAAGGTTTTTTTTTTTTGTTTTAAATCCGCCCCCTAATCCCCTTTTAAACTTTTTACTTTTATTTTCCTTACTTTTTTCTTGTTTGTCCCCTTTATTTCCTGCCCGACCTTGGGGTGTTTAGGCAGTGATCTTGTGGGGCCCCTTTTGGTTTTTTTTTTCCTTTTTTTTTGGCCTTCGACGTAAAAATTTTTTTCTTTTTTGTTTACACAAGTTTTTTTTATTTTAGATTTTATCAGCACTAGTTTTTTTTTTTTTTTTTTTACGTTAATCTCCTTTTGGTTGGAGATTAATTGCTCAAATTTGAGATTGATTGTGTTTCGTGTAACACTTTTTTTTTAAAAAAACTTATGGAGTTTTTTTGGGCCCCCAAATTAGGGGTGAAAATCTTGAAATCCATTTTTTGTATATCTGGGGGGGTTTTTTTTTACGTGCATCACCCCCCCCTGTGGCAAAAAGGTGAGTACGCATCTATGAAAAATTTCCCATGACTGAAATCCCCGTAGACCTCCCCAATGATGCGATTTTCTCAAAAAAAAATCATACTATCGTAAAGCTTTCACTCGGTCCCATCAAAGAAAAAAAATGAAATTTACGAAATCTTAAGTTTTGGTTCAGACTAAGGCTGAATGCTTGAAACTTTTGGGTTCGGGGTTTCCCTTTTCACACATTGCGGTTACTCTATCTCCACCCCCTGAAAAGGCTGTAAAAGGCTAGAAATCGGAGTAAAAATTTTCGGATACCAAAAGCCCGGGTTTTTCCCCCTTTCCCGCAGGGGGGATGCTCAAAAAATGAAGGGAAGAGGAAAAATTTTAAAATCGGCATTTTTTCCCCTTCCAAACACATCCCCCCAAACGTTCAGCCCCACGCTACTTTTCCCCTTTCAATTTTCACACTTACACATCCAAAAATTCACACAACATCCTGTACTTTTCCTTCCCCCCCCTTTCATACAAAAAATTACACCCCCCACACAACAAAAAACTTTCCCCCAACCTATAAACGGGTGGGGGGAGCGTGGGCCCTAAGGCCGGAACCTTACATCTGTTTTACTGCAGACGAAACTTTTTCCCAAATAAAAAAAACCTGCATCCCCCCGGTTTTAGCCCCCCAAAAATCAAACCAGACACATTTTAGTCTACTGGGGTTAACCCCCCACTACAATAAGATAATAATAAATAATAATAATAAAATGGTAAACATGATAATAATAATAATATTGAAATAAAAAATGTAATATAATAAAATTTTATCACAAATGTTTCCAAATTTTCCTTTATTCTCCTTTTATCATCTTATTTTCATGATTATAAATTTTGGTAATTTTTATATTTATTACCCCAATAATTTCCAAAATCATCAAATGAATGGAAAAAAAAAAAAAGGGCATTTTTGGGGTTCTTCAAAAGGGGTATTTTTGGCTAGATTTTGCCCCCTTTTTTTAGTTTTTTGGGGGTTTTTTTTTTTTTTACCTTTTTTTTTTTAATATGGGCCAATTTCCCTTTTTTTTTAAACATTATTCTCATTATTATCTGATTATCTCATTATTATCGGGGTTATCATCATCATTTTCACATTTTTTGCAATCATTAAAATTTATTATTGAAAATTTTTTTCTTATTATTTCAATTTTTGCAGTTAAATATATATTTTTTTACAAAAATACTAAAAAAACAACTAACTAATAATGTAAAAAAAACATTTAATAATAACAATAATAACGTTTTTTTAAATAAATATTTTATCATTATTTTTAATTAGCATCGTTTTTTTTTACTGTAATTTTTTACTATTATAAAAGTTATTTTTTGCAATTATACTACCAGTAAAAAAAATAATACGATAATAATAAAAAAAAATGATATTAATAACAATATTTAAAACGATTATTTTTATTTTTTATTATTATTATATTATTATTATTATATTATTTTATTATTTTTTTATTTAAATTTAATATATTTTTTTTTGGCAAAAAATATAATAATAAGTAATAATAAAAATTTAAAAATAATAAATAAGATAAAAAATAATTTATAAGATAATTGATAATGATAATGATAATTTAAAATTTTTGAAATAATATTGATAATAATAATGAAATAGTTTTAATATTTTAAAGTCATTCAAATTTTTTTCCCCAAAATTTCTTTATTTTCCACTATTATCATCATTATTGTATGATTAATAGAATTTCTAGTAATTTTTTCATTTTACCCCAATATTGCCAAAAATCATCAAATGAATGAAAAAAAAAGTCCCCTTTTGGAGTATACTCTCAAAAGGGGTTTTTATTTCGCTAGATTTTTTCCCCCCTATTTCGACTTTGGGGGTTTTTTCCTTTACCTTTTTTTTTTATTTTTTTGGACACAAATCCTGTTTTATCCCCATTATTTCATGATTACATCATTATCATCGTTTTTCAAAACTCTTTTTTTTCTTATCATCATTATTATATTTTATCCTTATCACATTATTATATTATTTTTTCATCATTATTGCAATTATTTTCTATTAAATTTCAATTATTGCATTTTTTTAATATATATTTTTTTACAAATATCAAAAAACTACAATTTAAAAATAGTAAAAAAAAAATAATAACAATAATAACTTTTTTTTTTTAATAAATTTATATCCCTTTTTTTTTAATTAACCGTTTTACTGTAATTATTACTGTTATAATATTATTTTTTTTTCAATTACTACCTAAAAAAAATAAAAATGATAATAAAAAACATTTTGAAAATTAATAAAAAATATTTAACAATTTTATTATTATTATTAACTTTTAATTTTATTTATATTTTTATTATTACGTTATAAAATATTTTGAGGGGAAAAAATACTAATAAATTAAAGTAATAATAATAATGTAATAATAACAATAATAATAAATAATAATAAAAAAATAATAGTAAAATAATAAAAATAATAATAATAATAATAAAAAATAATATAAATAGATAACAAAAAATTATTTTTATAATAAAAAAGAAATAGTTAATAATATTAAAATCATCAAAATTTTTTTTATCCAAAATTCTCTTATTCCATTTTATCATCATTTTTTGCATGATTAAAAGAATTCTGGTAAATTTTTTTTTCATTTTTACCCTAAAAATTGCCAAAATCATCAAAAAATGGAAAAAAAAGTCATTTTGGGGTAAAAATTTTTAAAAACATATTTCGCTAGTTTTGCCCCCTTTTTCGGGGGGTTTTTTTTTTTTTTTTTTTACCTTTTTTTATTTTATAGACACAAATCCCGTTATTATCCTCATTATTATCATGATTTTTCATCATTTTTTTCGTATCATCATTATCATCATCATTAAACATCATTATTTTCAATTTTTTTATCATTATTTTCAATTTTGCGTTATAAAATATATTTTTAAAAAATTTAAAAAACAAATACAATTTAAAAAGTAAAACAATTATAATAACAATAAAACGTTTTTTTTTTAATAAATATTTTATTCATTATTTTAATTAACATCGTTATTACTGTAATTTATTACTGTTTTAATTTGTAAATTTCTGCAATTATACTACCCGTAAAAAAAAATAATAATTAATAATAACAATAAAGATTTAAATAACAATTTATAAGATTATTATTATTACATTTTTAACATATTTTATTATTGTTATTATTTACAGTTATAAATAAAATTTTTTTGGGGAAAATATAATAATCAAAGTAATAAATAATAATAAAATATAATAATTAATAATAAAAAATAATAAAAATATAAAATAATAAAAAAATAATGAAATGAAATAATTTTCCCCCCCCCCTGATAAAATTTAAAAAAAAAAAATTATAATAATAAAGATAATAGTAAAATAATTAATAAACACAAAGTTATCCAAATTCTCTTTATTCCATTTTTTACATCATTATTTTCATGATTAATAGAATTTTTGGTAAAAATTTTTTTATTTCCCCTAAAATTTCCAAAATCTGAAATGAATGGAAAAAAAAAATGATTTTTATTCACGCTCAAAGCTAATTTCGCTGATTTTTTCCCTTTTTTTTACTTTTTGGGGTTTTTTTTTTTTTTTTTTTTTTCATTAATATTGGACACAAAAAACCGTTTTATCCCCATTTGTTTCATGATTACATCATTTTATCGTTATCATCATCATTTTCACATTATTGCAAATTTTTCATCATTATTGCAATTATTATCATTTTTTTTGCAGTTTATAATATATATTTTTTTTACAACAACTAATTAAAAAAAATACAAAAATAGTAATAACAATAATAAAAATAAAAAGGTTTTTTTTAAAAAAATATTTTTATTCATTATTTTAATTAACATTTTTATTATTGTAATTATTACTGGATAATAGTTTTTTTTTTGCAATTTATACCAGTTAAAAGAATAATAATGATAATAAAAAAATAATGAAAAATTTAATACAATATTTAACATTATTTATTTTATTAATTTTTTTTCTTTTTAAAAAAAATTTTTATTTGTTATTTTTACAGTTTTTAAAAATATTTTTGGGCAATAATTACAATAAAAGTAAAAAATAATAATAGTAATAATAATAAAAAATTTAAAAATAATAACAATAATAATGATAATAATCTTGATTAATAATAAAATTGTTTTAAAATAATGATAAAGTAAAAAAAATTTTAAAAATCATTTTATTTATCCAAATTTTCTTTATTCTCCCCCTTTTTCATCATTTTTTGTTCCCTGATTTAATAGAATTTCTGGTAATTTTTTATCATTTTACCTAATAATTTTTCCAAAAAACATCAAAAAGAAAAAGGAAAAACGTCATTTTGGAGGCTACTCTCAAAAGGCTATTTTTCGCTGATTTTTTTTCCCTTTTTTTGACTTTTGGGATTTTTTTTTTTTTTACCTTTTTTTTATATTTAAAGGACAGAAATCCTGTTTTATCCTCTTATACTGATATCATCATTTTATCGTTATCATCATCATTATCATCTTATTCATCAATTATCATTGTTTTTGCAATTATTTCATCATTATTGCAATTTTATCATTATTATTGCAAAATTTTCCGTTTTTTTATATATTTTTTCAAAATATTTTCTAATAACAAATACAAATAATTAATAACAAAAATAATAACAATAATAACGTTTTTTAAAAAAAATTTTTTAGCATTATTTTAACTCGTTTACTGTAATTATTCTGTTTTAAAAAAGTTTTTTTTTGCAATTTTACTACCCTAAAAAAATAAAAAAGATAAAAATAAAAAATAAAATTTATTAATAACAATATTATAACGAAATATTATTTTATTATCATATTATTATTATTATTGTTTTTTTATGAAGTTTTTATTAATTTTTTGGAAATAATACTAATTAAATTAAAATAAATTAAAAAATAAAATAATTTAAAAATAAATAATAATAATAATAATAATAATTTTTAAAAATAAAATAATAACATAATAATAATTAATAAGATAAAAATCATGATAATAATAAAATTTTTTTGA
>NW_023659441.1:781445-782858 GCF_015228065.2 Penaeus monodon
ATTATTATTATTATTATTATGATTACTTTAGTTATTAGTATTATTGCCAAAAAATATATCATAACTGTAATAATAACAATAATAAAAATAATAATAAGTATAATTATAATAATATTAATCGTTATAATATTGTTATTAATATTATTATTGTTATTATTATTATTATTCTTTTTACTGGTAGTATAATTGCAAAAATAATTATTATAACAGTAACAATTACAGTAATAAATTTGTTAATGAAAATAATATATAAATAATTATTATAAAAATGTTATTATTTTTATCATTATTATTACTAATATTATTGTAGTTGTTATTAGTATAGTTGTAAAACTATATATTATAACTGCAATAATTGCAATAATAATGATAATAATTGCAATAATGATGATTATAATTGCAATAATGATGATAATGATGATGATAATGATGATGATAACGATAATAATGATGATAATCATGATAATAATGATGATAATAATATGAATTATGTCCATATGTAATCAAAAACAGGTAAAAGAAAAAAAAATCCAAAAGTCGAAAAAGCGGCAAAATCTATCGAAATATAGCCTTTTGAGAGTATACTCAAGAATGACGTTTTTTCCATTCATTTGATGATTTTGGCAATTATTAGGGTAATAATGATAAAGATTACCAGAATTCTATTCATCATGACAATAATTTGATGATTATCAATATTATTACTATTATCATTATTATTATCAATATTGTTATTATTATTATTATTATCATTATTAATATTATTATTATTATTATCATTATTATTATTATTATTATTAACATTATTATTATTATTATTGTTATTATTATTATTATTATTATTATTATTATTATTATTATTATTATTATTATTATTATTACTTTTTATATTAGTATTATCGCCAAAAATATATTATAACTGTATAATGACAATAATAATAATAATAATAAGTATAATTATAATAATACTAATCGTTATAATATTATTATTCATATTATTATTACTATTATTATCATAATTATTCTTTTTACATGTAGTACAATTGCAAAATAATTATTATAACAGTAATAATTACAGTAATAACGATGTTAATTAAAATAATTATATAAATAATTATTATAAAAACGTTATTATTGTTATTATTATCGTTATTGCTAATATTATTGTAGTTGTTATTAGTATCGTTGTAAAACTATATTTATAACTGGAATAATTGCAATAATAATGATAATAATTGCAATAATGATTATTATTGCAATAATGATGATAATGATGATGATAACGATAATAATGATGATAATCATGATAATAATGATGATAATAACAGGAATTGTGTCCATATGTAATCAAAAACAGGTAAAAGAAAAAAAAATCCCAAAGGTCGAAAAAGTGGCAAAATCTACTCGAAAATG
>NW_023659441.1:782958-795352 GCF_015228065.2 Penaeus monodon
ATAGATTTTTTTCCGCCTTTTTCGACTTTTGGATTTTTTTTTCTTTTCCCTGTTTTTGATTACATATGGACATAATTCATGTTATTATCATCATTATTATCATGATTATCATCATTATTATCGTTATCATCATCATTATCATCATCATTATCATCATCATTATCATCATTATTGCAATTATAATCATCATTATTGCAATTATTATCATTATTATTGCAATTATTGCAGTTATAATATATAGTTTTACAACTATACTAATAACAACTACAATAATATTAGTAATAATAATGATAAAAATAATAACATTTTTATAATAATTATTTATATAATTATTTTCATTATCAAATTTATTACTGTAATTGTTACTGTTATAATAATTATTTTTGCAATTATACTACCAGTAAAAAGAATAATAATAATAATAACAATAATAATATTAATAACAATATTATAACGATTAATATTATTATAATTATACTTATTATTATTTTTATTATTGTTATTATTACAGTTATGATATATTTTTTGGCAATAATACTAAAAATTAAAGTAATCATAATAATAATAATACTAATAGTAGTAATAATAATAATAATAATAATAATAATAATAATAATAATGATATAATTAATAATAATAATAATAATAATAATAATAATAATATTTATAATAATAATGATAATAGTTATAATATTAATGATCATCAAATGTTATCCAAATTCTCTTTATTCTCACTTTTATCATCATTATTGTCATGGTTATTAGAATTCTGGTAATTTTTATCATTATTACCCTAATAATTGCCAAAATCATCAAATGAATGGAAAAAACGTCACTTTGGAGTATACTCTCAAAAGGCTATATTTCACTAGATTTTGCCGCTTTTTCGACTTTTGGGATTTTTTTCTTTTACCTGTTTTTCATTATATATGGACACAATTCCTGTTATTATCATCATTATTATCATGATTATCACCATTATTATCGTTATCATCATCATTATCATCATTACCATCATTATCATCATTATTATCATTATTATTGCAATTATAATCATCATTATTGCAATTATTATCATTATTATTGCAATTATTGCAGTTATAATATATATAGTTTTACAAGTATACTAATAACAACTACAATAATATTAGTAATAACAATAATAATAACAATAATAACGTTTTATACAATGATAATAGTAATAACAATAATAATAACAAAAATAACTTTTTATTATAATGATTTATATAATTATTAATTAACATCGTTATTACTTTTATTTATTACTGTTATAATAATTATTTTTGCAATTATACTACCAGTAAAAAGAATAAAAATAGTAATAATAACAAAATAATATTAATAACAATATTTAACGATTAGTATTATTATTATTATACTTATTATTAAAACATTATTATAATTGTTATTATTACATTTTAAAATATATTTTTTGGCAATAATACAAATAATTAAAGTAATAAAAATAATGATAATAAAAATAATAGTAATAATAAATAATAATAATATTAATAATAATAATATAATAATATTAATAATATTAATAATAATAATGATAATAGTAAAATATCAATAATCATCAAATGTTATCCAATCTCTTTATTCTCACTTTTATCATCATTATGTCATGATTAATAGAATTCTTTTAAATTAGTATCATTATTACCCTAATAATTTCCCAAATCATCAAATGAATGGAAAAACGTCTTTTTGGTGTGTACTCTCAAAGGCTATATTTCGCTAGATTTTGCCCCTTTTCCGACTTTTGGGATTTTTTTCTTTTACCTGTTTTTGATTATATATGGAGACAATTCCTGTTATTATCATCATTATTATCATGATTATCATAATTATTATCGTTATCATCATCATTATTATCATTTTAAATCATTATCATCATCATTATTGCAATATAATCACCATTATTGCAAATATTATCATTATTTGCAATTATTGCAGTTATAATATATAGTTTTACAACTATAATAAAAAACAAATAGAAAAATTTTAGTAATAACAATAATAATAACAATAAACGTTTTTATAATAATTATTTATATCAATTTTCCCAATTAATATCGTTATTACTGTAATTATTATTTGTTTATAAATAATTATTTTTGCAATTATACTCCCAGAAAAAAGAATAATAATGATAATAATAATAACAATAATAATATTATAAAAATATTATAATGATTATTATTATTATTAACTTATTATACTTATTATTATTATTATTATCATTATTATTATCATTCCCAGTTATAATATATTTTTTGGCAATAATACTAATAATTAAAGTAATAATAATAATAATAATAATAATAATAATATAATAATAATAATAATGATAATAATGATAATAATATAATAATAATAAAAATAATAATAATAATAATAATAATGATATTAAGATATAATAAAAAATATTAATAATCTCAATGTTATCCAAATTCTCTTCATTCTCACTTTTATCATCATTATTGTCATGATTAATAAATTCTGGTAATTATTATCATTATTACCCTAATAATTCCCAAAAATTATCAAAATGGAAAAAAACGTCATTTTGGAGTATACTCTCAAAGGGTATATTTCGCTAGATTTTGCCGCTTTTTTTACTTTTGTGATTTTTTTTCCTTTTATCTTTTTTGATTATTATGGACACAATTCCTGTTATTATCATCATTATTATCATGATTATTATCATTATTATCGTTATCATCATCATTATCATGATTTTTCATCATCATTATCATGATTATCATCATCATTATCATCATTATTGCAATTATTATCATTATTAAAATTATTATCTTATTATTGTAATTATTGCAGTTATAATATATAGTTTACAAAATACTAATGACAACTACAATAATAATAGTAATAATAATAATAATAATAATAACAAGAATAACGTTTTTATAATAATTATTCATATCATTTTTAATTAACATCGTTATTACTGTAATTATTACTGTTATAATAATTATTTTTGCAATTATACTACCAGTAAAAGAATAATAATGATAAAAAATAACAAAAATAATATTAATAACAATATTATAACGATTATTATGATATTTTTTATTATTACAGTTAAAATATATTTTTTGGAAATAATACAATAATCAAAGTAATAATGATAATAATAATAATATAATAATAATAATAATATTGATAATAATAATGATAATAGAAAATAATATTAATAATCATCTAATTTATCCAAATTCTTTTATTCTCACTTTGATAATCATTATTGTCCATGATTATACAATCTGGTAATTATTATCATTTTTACCCTAATATTGCCAAATCATCGAAATTACTTTTTAACTTTTATTTCTTAACACTATTACCCATGATAGTTTAACAGAAATGTGAAAGATAATATATTGCATTCACTCCATTGCACAAATCAGTAGCAATAAACTAATATTCTTTTGTAAAGCGTCGATAGCAACATATTTGTTGCAGACGCGCTCGGACATGTAAAAATGCGTGTTCGAAAGGTGAAAGGCTTCAGGCTGCTGATGTGAGCCAAATGTATAATCATATGGTCGAATGAGTAATGCTCAAGGAGACCTGGGGAAATGTGAGAAATGGAGGTTACGGTTTGTATCATTCATTTAAGTTCTAATTGTTGATGTCGCGTCGAACTCTTAGCTATTCACTTGTTTTACTTTTCCTTCGGATGTCAAAAAGTGAAGACCTAATCAATTTCAAAAACTTTAAGAAAATACGATCTATATATTTCCCTATCCAGGGGATCTGCTCCCTGGAACCCTAGGGTAAAACTACAAACCTTTATATAGCAAAACACCGAACTTTTCTTTGTTTCCGTCTATGGTCACAACTGCTTGGTTTCTCATCACTTTTTTCGGCATTTGAGGCACTTAGCGGACTCAAATATTAGGCTGTGATAAATACTAGTGCTCGGAAATTTTTCCTTAACTTTTTTTCTTATTGATATTATATATCGTGATTTTTTTATATCATAAACTATTGTGGAAAAGGGAATTCCAGCCAATACTGTATAATACTACTACACACGCACGCACACACACAACAATGGGCTTTACATAGGCAGTATGCTCCAGTGGAGATGATTGCAAGGTCGTCTGCATAGATAAACTTGCACCCCACTGGGAGCTGTATGTTGAGGATGCAGAACATTAGGGTGTTGAAAAGGGCTGGACTGAGGACCTCACCTGAGGTGTTTCATTTCTAGTGGCTTGTACTGTGATAGATGACCTTGGAATCTGACTTTGGCTGTTCTGTTCCTGAAATATTCACCTATCCAAGCCAGGAGCTTTCCTCTGATTCCTTTCTGGATGAGATTTTCCTGAATAGCAAGAGGACTTGCTAATTCAAAAACTTTCTTCAGGTCTAGGAATACTACCACAGAAGTGACAGTGCTGATTGTGCTTAAGAGCGTGGCTATGCTGTGTGCTGTGCTCATACCCCTTGTGAACCCATGGAGGTGTTCATGTGGGGATCCCATTTTCCGTTGGAGTTGGTTTAGAACCATTCTCTCGGCCGTCTTACCCAGACAGCTGAGGAGAGAGATGGGGCGGAACTTCCCTGCTGCTTTGGTTTTGGGATGGGAACTATGATGGCCTTCTTCCAGCTCTGGGGTAGAGTGGAAGCTTTCCAGGACTTGTTGATGAGTTGCAGGAATGCAAGCTCACCTGCCAGTCCTAGGTGGAAAATGATGGGATATGAGATCCCATCAGAGCCTGGGGCTGTGGAAGAACTGTTTTGTAGGTTTGTGTTAGTTCCATCAGAGAGAAGATAACATCTGAGTTATCGGGTTCGGCTGCCCTTTCTCTGATATGAGCAAGTCTACCTGGTTGTAGACGTTGGTTTGCCCTCAGTTCAGCAGTCAGACTGTTGCTGCTTGTTCTCGTACCAGTCTGTTTGCTTCTGTTTGAGGGTCTTGGTGTGTGCACCTCGGGACTTAGCGGCTAGTAGCTCGCCTGATCCATTGCCACAACTCTGTAAGGGTGGTTCGGTGGTCAAAGGACTCACACCATTCCTGCCACTTTTCCTGCCTGACTCTTTTGGCAGTTTCCCTGGCTTCCCTGACTGCTTCCCATAGGAGGGCTAGGTTGTCAGGGGTTCTTTGCTTTCGGAAATGTTTTCTACACATATTCACTCTGTGGTTGACTTCCTTAATCTCGTCTTTCAAGTACCAGGCATCCTTATAACTCCTGGACCATGGCCGAGTTTTAGGTATAGTCTGTGAGGCTGCTTGATTTATGGCATTGATAAATCTGGCTTGAAGCACTTTCACGTTTTCACTCTGTGCTTCTAAGACAGTGGGCCAAGGCATCCTGAAAGGCTTGCCAGTTGGCCTTGTCTGTTTTCCATCTTGGATTTGGTTGTGGCATTGGGCTAGGCCAGCATCCATGAGGGTAGTAACAGTGCCATAATGGTCACTTATGACAGTCTTATCGACACACCATCTAATTTTCCCCACCAGAGCCGCAGTGGCCAATGTGAGGTCTAGGACCCCTCCTCCGACATGCATTGGTCTCAAGCACGTTGACTATGTGATGGCCTGCCCATCCGGTGCCCTGCAGGGAGCCAGGATGGGGTAGTGTGCATTGAAGTCTCCCCCTATGATCACACTGTACAGCTTAAGGGGGGCCCCAGCCTGGTAAATCTCAAAAGCAAGAGATTCAACATCCTCTCCACAGTGCGGTGCGTCGGCTATTGTGGAGCAAGGGATTGTTGCTCTGACTAGGGTGATCAAGCCTCTTTTGCCAGCTATGCTCGGCAGCATGAAGACATGATAGCCTGAGAAGTGAGCAGTCCCCTCCATTGAAGTATGCTTAGATTGTGTGTCATGATTGATTGATTGATTATTTAAAATTATCTGCCGCGTCAACAGCTAAGGTCATTAGCGGCGAATACCTTGTTAAATAGAAATATTAAAATGTTTAAAACTTTAAAAATCTATCAATAGATATCTTATAAATAACAATAAACAAATTGAAAATTAAAGCATAAATATTATACTCTAAGTGTATAAAATTATTGCATAAACATTATGCATAATTAAATTTTATTAAAAATATTAGTCTCCCTAAGGAAACTAATAAGACCCTCTATTTCACAATCTTCCCCCAATACATTCTTCAGGGTATATGGGAGAGACAAGTACATACGTCTTTGGTCTGAGAATGTTGCACATCTTTCCACTACATGTGCGATTGTTAAGGGCTCTTGGCATCCCTCACAAAGTGCTTGATTTTTAGCCATCATCGGCCCATGAGTCAGTCTTGTGTGCCCGATTCTTAGCCTTGTTAATGCAACTTCCACTTTTCGGTTGGGATGGATGCTAGTCACCCAACTGCCAAGGTCATCTCTAATCTCTCGCAGTTTATTTCTGGAGATATGCCTCCATTGTTCCTTCCATTTATCGCGAAGACAACTCCTGATGCTGGGTTTCAGGTCGGTGTGTGGGAGAGGAAAACGAGCATCACAAGGCTGAGCGGCAGCTGCTTTGGCCTTCCGATCAGCTCGCTCATTCCCACTGACACCAACATGCGCTGGCACCCAATACAGACTTATCTTTTTACATGTTGACATCAGTGCAAGCCAATCTTGAACCTCCCTCACTATTGGATGTGATGAGTTTAAGCTCTTGATTGCTTGCAAGGCACTACGAGAATCACAATATATCACAATAGAATGGTTCATAAGATCTCTAGTCATCTTAACTGCTGCAAGGATGGCATGTAACTCTGCAGTGAAGATCGAGGCTGCTAGAAAAAGACTGCCAGATGCAGTCTTCCTTCTGCTCACTGCTGCAAAGCCCACACCATTTTCAGATTTCGAACCATCTGTATATATTGCGTCGGATCCTTGGTACTTAGAAATGTGCTGAAGAAATCTCTCTCTGACTTCTGCTTCAGATCTCTCCCCTTTCCCAATTCCGACCAAATCCAGTTCGACTTGATTAGTCCAAGGGGGGAATTGGGGAATTCCAACAGCCAGAACCTTAGTGAGACTTAAATTAAGTTCTTCTACAAGATTCCTCATTCTCCTACCATAGGATCGGCTATCCTCAAGGGGGTTGAAAACCAATCTGGATGTAGGAGATCCCGGAATCCTTTGTAGTCTCGTGTAGTAAATCAGGTTCATGTAGTCCCGGTGTAATGAAAGAGGTGGTTCTCCACTCTCAGCATACAGGGACTCCACAGACCTGAAAGCCCCAGTACAGATTCTGAGAGCTTCATTATGAACCGAGTCCAACATCCGGAGAACAGTGGGAGTTGCAGATGAATAAGTTTCACATCCATAGTCAAGCTTACTATGAATAAGCGCTCGGTAAAGCCGTAGAAGCGTTGTGCAGTCTGCACCCCAAGATAAATGTGAAAGAACCCGCAAAATACTAAGTGCTTTTGTAGCCTTCACTTTTAACTGTTTGATGTGAGGCACCCATGTAAGTCTTGAGTCAAAAATTAGACCCAAGTACTTCATCTCTTGGACAAATTGCAGTGGGTTTGCTCCTAAATAGAGGGAAGGATGGAACTTTCCTCGTTTGTGGAAATGTATAGCCATGGTCTTGCTTGGAGAAATTTTGAACCCATGATATGTTGCCCACTGTACAACCTGATTTATTGCATTCTGCATGCGTCCTTGCACATCCTGTAAGCTTCCTCCTTGAGCAGTACAGTGTAAAGTCATCCACATACAGATTACATGAGACAGCACTTGGAACAACCTTTACAATGTCATTTATAGCAATGGCAAACAGGGTCACACTTAAGACACTCCCTTGTGGGACCCCTTCCAGCTGATCTTCCAGGTTAGAGAAACTGTTTCCTACCCGAACTCTAAACTTCCTGTCAGCAAGGAAGCTTTGTATGAAGGTAGGTAATGCTCCTCTTAAACCAGTGTCATACAGCTTCATGAGTATGCCATGCTTCCAAGTAGTATCGTAAGCCTTTTCAAGGTCAAAGAAGACTGCTAACATGTGACGTCACTGTGCGAAGGAATTCCGTATAGCAATTTCCATCCTCACAAGTGCATCTGTGGTTGATCTTAATTTTCTAAAGCCATATTGATATGGGGTCAACATGTTTTCTTTTTCCAGCAGCCATGTCAACCTGAAGTTGACCATTTTCTCCATCAGCTTGCAGATGCAGCTGGTGAGGGAAATTGGTCTGTAATTTCCTGGTGCGGAAGCATCTTTGCCAGATTTAGGAACAGGAATGATTATAGCTTCTCTCCATGTGGATGGCACTGTGCCCTCTCTATAGATCCTATTAAATAGGTCTAACAGGAACTTCTGGGAGCTCTCTGGTAAGTGAGATATCATTTGGTATGGAATACCGTCACTTCCTGGGGCAGTCTTACGGCAGAGCTGCAAAGCAGTGTCCATCTCCTTGCGCAAAAATGGCAAGTTGTATGGAAGTTCTGCTGCAGTCCTACTGAAGAACGACACTGGGTGTTGTTCTTGTTCCGCCCGAAAAAGTGGAGAATCGAGCAGTGTAAGATGCTCCAGAGGAGATCTCTGCCATGGATTTAGATAGCTCATTTGCAACATCTTTTTTATCTGTGATGATTATGCCATCTATATTCAGAGCAGGTTGTGACATGGATATGCTCTTTCCAGCGATCTTACACACCTTGTCCCATACCCATGCTAAGGGAGTCCCAGAGTTAATCGAGGAGACATACTGTCTCCACGACATACGTCTAGCCTCCTTTAGCAAGCGCCTGGCCTTGGCTCGGGTCTTCTTGTAATTGATCAAGGTTACAATGCTGGGGCGTCGTTTCATTTGCCTTAATGCAGCTTTTCTTGCTCTGACTGCTTGTTGGCACTCATCAGACCACCATGGTACTGGAGGTCGACGGTAATGGCCGCTACTTTTGGGAATGGATCCTTCTACTGCAATGTGAATTAGTGATGTGAGGTGATTAACAGCATCTTGAATACACTGGAAATCATTCACAGATCCTTGCAATACTGCAGTTGATCTAAAAAGATTCCAGTCCGCATGTTTAAGTCGCCATCTCTGCACTCCATTGGCTGGGATACCATTTACCTCCTCCAAAAATATTGGAAAGTGGTCACTTCCATGCAAGTCTTCCATGACCTGCCAAGTGAAGTTCAACTGTGAATCAGGTGAGCCTATTGATAGGTCTATATTGGAGAATGTCACAGTTTGAATTAGGAAATGTGTGGGAGTGTCATTGTTCAGTAAAACTGCATCTACTCTTAAGAACAAGGACTCCAAGGCCTTTCCTCGAGGGTTGCACAAAGTGTCTCCCCAGAGGTGATGCCGACCATTGAATTCTCCCAAGAGTAGAAATGGATGTGGCAACTGCCCAAGTAGATCTTCCAGATCATTAATGTTCAGATTATGTAGAGGAAGGTAGATGGATGCCCAACGTATAAAGGTCTTGTCAAGCCTATTCTCTCAGCCTTCAACTGCAGTGTTGTTATCATGATTATCATCATTATTATCGTTATCATCATCATTATCATCATTATAATCATCATTATCATCATTATTGCAATTATTATCATCATTATTGCAATCATTATCATTATTATTGCAATTATTGCAGTTATAATATATATTTTTACATCTATACTAATAACAACTACAATAATAATAGTAATAATAATAAAAATAACAAAAATAACATTTTTATAATCATTATTTATATCATTATTTTAATTAAAATCGTTATTACTTTATTATTACTGTTTTTAATAATCATTTTTATAATTATACTACCAGTAAAAATAATAAAAATGATAATAATAACAATAATAACTTAAACAATATTATAACAATTAGTATTATTATAATTATACTTATTATTATTATTGTTATTATTTCAATTATAATTATTTTTGGCAATAATACTATTAATTAAGTAATTATAATAAAATAAAATAATAATAATATAATAATAATAATAAAAATATAATAATGATAATAATAAAGATAAAAGTAAAAATTAAAAATCATCAATGTTATCCTAATTCTCTTTTTTCCACATTCATCACATTATTTTCATGATTAATAGAATTCTGGTAATTATTATCATCATTACCCTAATAATTGCCAGAATCATACAATGAATGGAAAAACGTCATTTTTGGGGTCTACTCTCAAAAGGCTATATTTTGCTAGATTTTGCCGCTTTTTTTGACTTTAGGATTTTTTTTTCTTTTACCTTTTTTATTATATATGGACACAATTCCTGTTATTATCATCATTATTATCATGATTATCATCACTATTTTCGTTATCATCATCATTATCATCATTATTGCAATTATTATCATCATTATTGCAATTATTATTATTATTATTACAATTATTGCAGTTATAATATATATTTTACACCTATACTAATAACAACTACAAAAATGAAAGTAATAACAAAAATAATAAAAATAATAACGTTTTTATAATAATTATTTATATCAATATTTTAATTAATATCGTTATTACTGTAATTATTACTGTTATAATAATTATTTTTACAATTATACTACCAGTGAAAAAAATAATAATGATAATAAAACCCAAAAATGATATTAATAACATATTATAACATTAGTAAATTTTTTAATTATCTTTTATTATTATTATTGTTATTATTACAGTTATAATATATTTTTTGGCAATAATACTAATAATTAAGATAAATAATAATAATAATATAATGATAATAATGATAATAATAATGATAATATAATAATATTAATAATCATCAATGTTATCCAAATTCTCTTTATTCTCACTTTATCCATTATTGTCATGATTAATAGAGTTCTGTTAATTTTATCAATATTACCCTAATAATTGCCAGAAACATCAAAAGAATGGAAAAAACGTCATTACCTTTTGAGAGTAGACTCCAGTCTACTCTCAAAAGGCTATATTTCGCTAGATTTTGCCGCTTTTTCGACTTTTTGGGGTTTTTTTCTTTTCCTTTTTTTTTTTATATATGGACACAATTCCTGTTATTTCATCTTATTTCATGATTATCATTTATTATTATCGTTATCATCATCATTCTCATCATCATTATCACATTATTGCAATTATTATCATCATTATTGCAATAATTATCATTATTATTGCAATTATTGCAGTTATAATTATATTTTTACATCTATACTAATAACACTACAATAATATAAATAATAACAATAATAATAACGTTTTTATAATAATTATTTATACATTATTTTAATTAATATCGTTATTTCTGTAATTATTACTGTTATGATAAATTTTTTTTACCCTTATACTTCCAGTAAAATAATAACAATGATAATAATAACAATAATAATTTAATAAAAATATTATAACAATTAGTAGATTATAATTATACTTATTATTACTATTATTGTTATTATTACAGTTATAATATTTTTTTGCAATAATACTAATAATTAAGTAATAATAATAAATAATAATAATAGTAATGATAATAACGATAATAATAAAGATAAAAGTAATAATATTAATATTCATCAAATGTAATACAAATTCTCTTTATTCTCACTTTTATCATCATTTTGTCATGATTAAAGAATTCTGGGAATTATTACATTATTCCCTAATAATTGCCAGAATCATCAAAAGAATGGAAAAAACGTCCTTTTGGAGTCTACTCTCAAAGGCTATATTTCGCTAGATTTTGCCGCTTTTCGACTTTGGGATTTGTTTTCTTTACCTTTTTTTATTCAATATTATAACAATTACTATTTTATAAATTATACTTATTATTATTATTATTGTTATTATTACGTTATAATATAAATTTTTTGGGAATAATACTAATATAAAATAAATAATATAATAATAATAATAATAATAATAATAATAATGATGATGATAATGATAATAATATGATAATAGTAATAATAATCATCAAATGTTATCCATTCTCTTTATTCTCACTTTTAATCATCATTATTGTCATATTTAAAAGAATTCTGGTAATTATTATCATTATTACCCTAATAATTGCCAGAATCATAATGAATGGAAAAAAACGTCATTTTGGAGTCTACTCTCAAAAGGCTATATATTTCGCAAAATTTGCGTTTTTTCGACTTTTTGGGGTTTTTTTTCTTTTACTTTTTTTTTTTTTTTTTTTATGTATGGACACATTCCTGTTATTTCATCATTATTATCATGATTATCACATTTTTCGTTTCATCACCATTATCATCATTATCATCATTATTGCAATTATTAAACATCATTATTGCAATTTATCATATTTTGCAATTATTGCAGTTATAAAATAATTTTTTACATCATATATACACTACAATAAATTTGTATACAATAATAACAAAAATACGTTTTTA
>NW_023659441.1:795452-815229 GCF_015228065.2 Penaeus monodon
AATTTTATAATTTAAATTAAATTTCTATCTCACTTTTATCATCATTATTTGTCATGATTAATAGAGTTCTGTTAATTATTATCAATATTACCCTAATAATTGCCAGAAACATCAATGAATGGAAAAAACGTCATTAGCCTTTTGAGAGTAGACTCCAGTCTACTCTCAAAAGGCTTATATTTCGCTAGATTTTGCCGCTTTTCGACTTTTGGGTTTTTTTTTTTTTTTTTTAACCTTTTTTTTATTATATATGGACACAATTCCTTTATTATCATCATTATTTTCATGATTATCATCATTATTATCGTTATCATCATCATTCTCATCATCATTATCATCATTATTGCAATTATTATCCTCATTATTGCAATAATTATCATTATTATTGCAATTATTGCAGTTATAATATATATTTTTACATCTATACTAATAACAACTACAATAATAATAGTAATAACAATAAAAATAACTTTTTTATAATAATTATTTATATCATTATTTAATTAATATCGTTATTACTGTAATTATTACTGTTATGATAATTATTTTTACAATTATACTTCCAGTAAAATATAACAATGATAATAATAACAATATAATATTAAACAATATTATAACAATTATATTATTATAATTATACTTATTATTACTATTATTGTTATTATTTACATATATATAATATTTTTTTGCAATAATACTAATAATTAAAGTAATAATATAATAATAATAATATAGTAATGATATAACGATAATAATAATGTTAATAGTAATAATATTAATATTCATCAAATTTTATCCAAGTTCTCTTTATTCTCACTTTTATCATCATTATTGTCATGATTAATAGAATTCTGGTAATTATTATCATTATTCCCTAATAATTGCCAAATCATCAATGAATGGAAAAACGTCCTTTTGGAGTCTACTCTCAAAGGCTATATTTCGCTAGATTTTGCCGCTTTTTCGACTTTTGGGATTTGTTTTCTTTTACCTTTTTTTTATTTCAATATTATACAATTACTATTATTATAATTATACTTATTATTATTATTTTGTTATTATTACAGTTATAAAATATTTTTTGGCAATAATACTAATACATAAAATAATAATAATAATAATAATATAATAATAATAATATAATGATGATGATAATGATAATAATGATAATAGTAATAATAATCATCAAATGTTATCCAATTCTCTTTATTCTCACTTTTATCATCATTATTGTCATGATAATAGAATTCTGGTAATTATTATCATTATTACCCTAATAATTGCCAGAATCATCAATGAATGGAAAAAAAACGTCATTTTGGAGTCTACTCTCAAAAGGCTATATTTTCGCAAGATTTTGCCGTTTTTTCGACTTTTGGGATTTTTTTTCTTTACTTTTTTTTTTTTTTTTTATTATGTATGGACACAATTCCTGTTATTATCATCATTATTATCATGATTATCATCATTATTTTCGTTATCATCACCATTATCATCATTATCATCATTATTGCATTATTATCATCATTATTGCAATTATTATCATTATTATTGCAATTATTGCAGTTATAATATATATTTTTACATCTATCTAATAACAACTACAATAATAATAGTAATAACAATAATAATAACAAATAACGTTTTTATAATCATTATTTATATCATTATTTTAATTATATCGTTTATTACTGTAATTATTACTGTTATAATAATTATATTTAAATTATACTACCAGTAAAATAATAATAATGATAATAATAACAATATAATATTAATAACATATTTTAATAATCATTATTATTAAATTATACTTATTATTATTATTATTGTTATTATTACATATATATATATTTTTTGGCATAATACTAAAATTAAAGTATAATAATAATAATAATAATAATAATAATAATAATATAATAATAATAATGATAATAATGATAATAATATGATAATAGTATAATAATAATCATCAAATATTATCCAAATTCTCTTATTCTCACTTTTATCATCATTATTGTCATGATTAATAGATTTATGGTAATTATTATCATTATTACCCTAATAATTGCCAGAATCATCAATGAATGGAAAAACGTCATTTTGGAGTCTACTCTCAAAGGCTATATTTCGCTAGATTTTGCCGCTTTTTTCGACTTTTGGGATTTTTTTTTCTTTTACCTTTTTAATTATATATGGACACAATTCTTGTTATTATCATCATTATTATCATGATTATCATCATTATTATCGTTATCATCATTATCATCATTATCATCATCATTATCATCATTATTGCAATTATTATCATTATTATTGCAATTATTGTAGTTATAATATATAATTTTACATCTATACTAATAAAAATTACAATAATGATAACAATTAATAACAAGTAATAACAATAATATAACAAATAAACGTTTTTATAATCATTATTTATATCATTATTTCAATTATATCGTTTTATTACTGTAATTATTACTGTTTAATAATTATTTTTACAATTATACTACCAGTAGAAATATAATAATGATAATAATACATAATAATATTAATACAATATTAAACAATTATATTATTATAATTATACTTATTATTATTATTATGTTATTATTACAGTTTATATATATTTTTTGGCATAATTAATAGAATTCTGGTAATTATTATCATTATTACCCTAATAATTACCAGAATCATTAAATGAATGGAAAAAACGTCATTTTGGAGTCTACTCTCAAAAGGCTATATTTCGCTAGATTTTACCGCTTTTTCGACTTTTGGGATTTTTTTTCTTTTACTTTTTTTTATTATATATGGACACAATTCCTGTTATTATATCATTATTATCATGATTATTGCAATTATTGCAGTTATAATATATATTTTTACATCTATACTGATAACAACTACAATAATAATAGTAATAACAATAATAATAACAATAATAACGTTTTTATAATCATTATTTATATCATTATTTTAATTAATATCGTTATTACAGTAATTATTACTGTTATAATAATTATTTTTACAATTATACTACCAGTAAAATTATAATAATGATAATAATAAACAATAAAAAATTAATAACAATATTAAACAAATAGTATTAAAATATTATACTTATATTATTATTATTATTGTTATTATTACAGATATAATATATTTTTTGGCAATAATACTAATAATCAAAGTAAAAATAATATCAATATAATAATAATAATAAAATAATAATAATAATAATAATAATGATAATTTATAATATAATGATAATAGTAATAATATTAATAATCTCAATGTTATCCAAATTCTCTTTATTCTCACTTTTATCATCATTATTGTCATGATTATAGAATTCTGGTAATTATTATCATTATTACCCTAATAAATTTCCAGAAACTCAAATGAATGGAAAACGTCATTTTGGAGTTTACTCTCAAAAGGCTATATTTCGTAGTTTTGCCGCTTTTTCGACTTAAAGGGGAAATTTTTTTTTTTTTACCTTTTTTATTATATATGGACACAATTCCCGTTATTATCATCATTATTTTCATGATTATCATCATTATTATCGTTATCATCATCATTATCATCATTATCATCATCATTATCATCATTATTGCAATTATTATCATCATTATTTTCATGATTATCATCATTATTATTGCAGTTATTGCAGTTTTAATATATATTTTTACATCTATACTCATAACAAATACAATTAATAGTAATAATAATAAAAATAAACAATAAATAACACTTTTATAATCATTATTTATATCATTATTTTAATCAATCGTTATTACTGTAATTATTACTGTTATAATAATTATTTTTTACAATTTACACCAGTAAAAAAAATGATAATGATATAATAACAATAATAAATTAATAACAATATTATAACAAATTTGTATTATTATAATTATACTTTTATTATTATTGTCATTATTCAGTTATAATATATTTTTTGGCAATAATACTAATAATTAAAGAATAATATAATAATAATAATAATAATAATAATAATAATGATAATAATATAATATAATAATGATAATAATAATGATAATAGTAATAATATTATAATCATCAAAAGTTATCCAAAATTTTCTTTATTCTCACTTTTATCATTTTTATTGTCATGATTATTAAATTCTGGTAATTATTATCATTATTTACCCAATAATTGCCACAATAATCAAATGAATGGAAAAAAAGTAAATTTGGAGTCTACTCTCAAAAGGCTATATTTCGCTAGATTTTGCCGCTTTTTCGACTTTTGGGATTTTTTTTCTTTTACCTTTTTTTTATTATATATGGACACAATTCCTGTTATTATCAAACATTATTATCATGATTCTCATCATTATTACGTTTTTATCATCATTATCATCATCTTCATCATCATCATCATCATTATTGCAATTATTATCATCATTATTGCAATTATTATCATTATTATTGCAATTATTGCATTATAATATATTTTTTTTTCATCTATACTAATAACAACTACAATAATAATAGTAATAACAATAATAATAAAATAATAACGTTTTTTAGTCATTATTTATATCATTATTTTAATTAATATCGTTATTACTTTAATTTTATGTTATAAGAATTATTTTTACAATTATGCTTACCCGTGAAAAAAAAAATAATGATAATAATAACAATAATAATATTTAAATAACAATATTATAACAATTAGTATTATTATAATTAAACTTATTATTATTATTAATGTTATTATTACAGTTATAATATATTTTTTGGCAATAATACTAATAATTAAAGTAATAAAAAATAATAATAATAATAATAATAATAATGATAATAATAATGATAATAGTAATAAAGTTAATAATCATCAAATGTTATCGAATTCTCTTTATTCTCATTTTATCATCATTATTGTCATGATTAATAGAATTCTGGTAATTATTATCATTATTCCCCCAATAATTGCCAGAATCATTAAAAGAATGGAAAAAACGTCATTTTGGAGTCTACTCTCAAAAGGCTATATTTCGATAGATTTTGCCGCTTTTTCGACTTTTGGGATTTTTTTCTTTTACCTTTTTTTATCATATAGGGTCACAATTCCTGTTATTATCATCATTATAATCATGATTATCATCATTATTATCGTTATCATCATCATTATCATCATTATTGCAATTATTATCATCATTATTGCAATTATTATCATTGTTATTGCAATTATTCCAGTTATAATCTATAATTTTACATCTATACTAATAACTAATACAATAATAATAGTAATAACAATAATAATAACAATAATAACGTTTTTATAATCATTATTTATATCATTATTTTAATTAATATCGATATTACTGTAATCATTACTGTTATAATAATTTTTTTTTACAATTATATTAAACCCGTAAAATAATAAAAATGATAATAATAACAATAATAATATTAATAACATATTATAACAATTAGTATTATTATAATTATACTTATTATTATTTTATTGTTATTTTTACAGTTTAATATATTTTTTTTGGGAATAATACTAATAATTAAAGTAATAATAATAAAATAATAATAATAATATGATAATAATAATAATAATAATGATAATAATATTTTAAAAATAATGATAATGTAATAATATTAATAAACATCAAATGTTTCCAAATTTTCTTTATTCGCACTTTTATCATCATTATTGTCATGGTTATAGAATGTATATATATATATATATATATATATATATATATATATATTATATATATATATATATATATATATATATATAATATAAAATATATATATATATATATACATTCTATTAAACCCTGACAAAAATGGGTGATAAAAGTGCGAATAAAGAGAATTTGGATAACATTTGATGATTATTAATATTATTACTATTATCATTATTATTATCATTATTATCATTATTATTATTATTATTATTATCATTATTATTATTATTATTATTATTATTATTATTATCATTATTATTATTTTTACTGGTAATATAATTGTAAAAATAATTATTATAACAGTAATGATTACAGTAATATCGATATTAATTAAAATAATGATATAAATAATGATTATAAAAACGTTATTATTGTTATTATTATTGTTATTACTATTATTGTATTAGTTTTTTAGTATAGGGTGTAAAATTATATATTATAACTGGAATAATTGCAATAACAATGATAAAAATTGCAATAATGATGATAATAATTGCAATAATGATGATAATGATGATGATAACGATAATAATGATGATAATCATGATTATAATGATGATAATAACAGGAATTGTGACCCTATATGATAAAAAAGGTAAAAGAAAAAAATCCCAAAAGTCGAAAAAGCGGCAAAATCTATCGAATATAGCCTTTGAGAGTAGACTCCAAAATGACGTTTTTTTCCATTCATTTAATGATTCTGGGAATTATTAGGGGAAAAATGATAATAATTACCAGAATTCTATTAATCATGACAAAAATGATGATAAAGTGAGAATAAAGAGAATTTCGATAACATTTGATGATTATTAACTTTTTTACTATTATCATTATTATTATCATTATTTTTATTATTATTATTATTATTATTATTATTATTTAATTATTAGTTTTTATTGCCAAAAATATATTATAACTGTAATAATAACAAATAATAATAATAAGTATAATTTAATAATCTAAATTTTTATAATATTGTTATTATATTATTATTGTTTTATTATCATTATTTTTTTTTTTCACTGGGAGCATAATTGTAAAAATAATTCTTATAAAATAATAATTAAAGTAATAACGATATTAATTAAAATAATGATATAATAATGACTATAAAAACGTTTTTTATTGTTATTATTATTGTTATTACTATTATTATTGTAGTTGTTATTAGTATAGATGTAAAAAAATATTTATAAATGCATAATTTTCAATAATAATGATAATAATTGCAATAATGATGATAATAATTGCAATAATGGTGATGATGATATGAAATGATGATAATGATGATAATAACGATAATAATGATGAGAATCATGATAATAATGATGATATAACAGGAATTGTGTCCATATATAATAAAAAAAGGTAAAAGAAAAAAATCCCAAAAGTCGAATAAGCGGCAAAATCTAGCGAAATATAGCTTTTTGAGAGTAGAGTCCAAAATGAAGTTTTTTACATTCATTTGATGATTCTGGCAATTATTAGGGTAATAATGATAATAATTACCAAATTCTAATATCTGACATAATAATGATAAAAGTGAGAATAAAGAGATTTGGATACATTTGATGATTTATTAATATTATTACTATTATCATTATTATTATCATTATTATCATTATTATTATTATCATTATTATTATTATTATTATTATTATTATTATTATTATTTTTACTGGTAGTATAATTGTAAAAATAATTATTATAACAGTAATAATTACAGTAATAAAGATATTGATTAAAATAATGATATAAATAATTATTATAAAGTTTATTATTGTTATTTTTATTATTATTATTACTATTATTATTGGGAGTTGTTATGAGTATAGATGTAAAATATATATTATAACTGCAATAACTGCAATAATAAGATAATAATTGCAAAAATGATGATAATAATTGCAATAATGAAAGATAATGATGATGATAATGATGATAATGATGATGATAACGATAATAATGATGAAAATCTGAAATAATGAAAAGATAATAACAGGAATTGTGTCCATATATAAAAAAAGGGAAAAGAAAAAATTTTCCCCTTTAAATCGAAAAGCGGCAAAATCTATCGAAATATAGCCTTTTGAGAGTAAACTCCAAAATGACGTTTTTTCCATTCATTTGATGTTTCTGGCAATTATTAGGGTAATAATGATAATAATTACCAGAATTCTATTAATCATGACAATAATGATGATAAAAGTGAGAATAAAGAGAATTTGGATAACATTTGATGATTTTATATTATTACTATTATCATTTATTATTATCATTATTATCATTATTATTATTATTATTATTATTATTATTATTAAATTTTATTATTGATATTATTATTACTTGATTATTAGTATTATTGCCAAAAAATATATTTATCTGTAATAATAACAATATAAATAATAATTAAGTATAATTATATTAATACTATTTGTTATAATATTGTTATTAATATTATTATTGTTATTATTATCATTATTATAATTTTACTGGTAGTATAATTGTAAAAATAATTATTATAACAGTAATAATTACTGTAATAACGATATTAATTAAAATAATGATATAAATAATGATTATAAAAACGTTATTATTGTTATTATTATTGTTATTACTATTATTATTGTAGTTGTTATCAGTATAGATGTAAAAATATATATTATAACTGCAATAATTGCAATAATAGATAATAATTGCATATGATGATAATAATTGCAATAATGATGATAATGATGATATAAAGATAAAAATGATGATAATCATGATAATAATGATGATAATAACAGGAATTGTGTCCATATATAATAAAAAAAAGTAAAAGAAAAAAAATCCCAAAAGTCGAAAAAGCGGTAAAATCTAGCGAAATATAGCCTTTTGAGAGTAGACTCCAAAATGACGTTTTTTCCATTCATTTAATGATTCTGGTAATTATTAGGGTAATAATGATAATAATTACCAGAATTCTATTTAAACATGACAATAATGATGATAAAAGTGAGAATAAAGAGAATTTGGATAACATTTGATGATTATTAATATTATTTCTATTATCATTATTATCATCATTATTATCATTAATAATGTAATTATTATCATTATTATTATTATTATTATTATTATTACCTTAATATTAGTATTATTGCAAAAAATATTATAACTGTAATAATAACAATAATAATAATAATAAGTATAATTATAATAATACTAATTGTTATAAAATTGTTATTAATATTATTATTGTTATTATTATCATTATTATTTTTCACTGGTAGTATATTGTAAAAATAATTATTTATAACAGTAATAAATTTCAGTAATAACGATATTAATTGAAATAATGATATAATAAAGATTATAAAAACGTTATTATTGTTATTATTATTGTTATTTCTTTTTATTAATTGTTTCATTTTGTAATTTTTATTAGATAGATGTAAATTATATATTATAACTCAATAATTGCAATAATAATGATAATAATTGCAATAATGATGATAAATTGCAATAATGATGATAATGGAAAGATGATAATGATGATAATTGATATAACGATAATAATGATGATAATCATGATAATAATGATGATAATAACAAAAATTGTGTCCATATATAAATTTAAAAAAAGGGAAAAAAAAAAAATCCAAAAATCGAAAAAGCGGCAAATCTAGCGAAATATAGCCTTTTGAGAGTAGACTCCAAATGACGTTTTTTTCCATTCATTTGATGATTCTGGCAATTATTAGGTAATAAAATAATAATTACCATAAATCTATTAATCATGACAATAATGATGATAAAAGTGAGAATAAAGAGAATTTTGGGTAAATTTGATGATTATTATTATTACTATTATCTTATTATTATCATTATTAAACATTATTATTATTATTATATTATTATTTTATTAAATTTTTAAATTATTATTATTACTTTAATTATTAGTATTATTGCCAAAAATATATTATAAATTTTAATAAAAACAATAATAATAATAATAAGTATAATTATAATAATAATGTTAAATTTTAAAAATTGTTTTTAATATTATTTTTTGTTAAATTTTTATCATTATTTTTATTGTTACTGGTAATATAATTTTAAATATAATTTTTATAAAAGTAATAATTAACGTAATAAAGATATTAATTAAAATAATGATATAAATAAAGATTTAAAAAACGTTTTTTATTGTTATTATTATTGTTATTCTATTATTATTTTTAGTTGTTTTTAGTAAGATGTTAAAAAAAATATATTATAACTGCAAAAATTTTCAAAAAATAATGAAATAATTGCCAAAAATGATGATAATAAATTGCAAAAATGATGATAATGGAAAAATAATTGGGGATGATAACGAAAAAATGATGATAATCATGATAATTGATTATAATAACAGGAAATTGGGGTCCATACATAATAAAAAAAAAAAAAAAAATAAAGAAAAAAATCCCCAAAAATCGAAAAAAAGGCAAAATCTTGCGAAATTATTTGCCTTTTTGGGGAGTAGACTCCAAAAAGAAGTTTTTTTCCCCCTTCATTTTATGATTTTTGGCAATTATTGGGGGGGAAAAATGGGTAAAAATTTTCCAAATTTTATTAATCAAAAATATGATGAAAAGTGAGAATAAAAAGAAATTTAAAAACTTTGATGATTATTATTCCCATTACATTATTATTATCCCTTATCATCATCATTTTATTAAATTTTTATTTTTTATTAAATTATTATTATTTACTTTAAATTTTAGTAAATTAAATTTCCAAAAAAAATATTAAAAACTGTAATAATAAAAATAATAATATAATTTAAATATAAATTTTAATAATAGTAATTTTTTAAAAATATTGAAAAAAAAAAAGGTAAAAGAAAAAAAATCCCAAAAATCGAAAAAACGGCAAAAACTACGAAATATAGCCTTTTGGAATTTAAATCCAAAAGGACGTTTTTTTCCATTCATTTGATGATTCTGGCCCAAATTTTTAGGGTAATAATGATAAAATTTTTCCCAAAATTTATTAAACAAAGACAATTTAAAGATGAAAAAAAGTGAGAAAAAAAAGAGAATTTGGTAACATTTTGGGTGAATATTTATTATTACTATTATCATTTTATTATCGTTATTTTTCATTTTCTATTATTTTATTTTATTTATTTTTACTTTAAATTTTAAATATTATTGCCAAAAAAAATAATAACTGTAAAAATACAATAAAAAGTAATAATAATTAATTATAAAAAATACTAATTTTTATAATTTTTGTTTTAATATTATTTTTGTTTTATTATCTTGTTATTATTTTTACTGGAATAAATTTAAAAATAATTATCATAACGAAAAATTCCTAATAAAGATATTAAAAATTTAAAAAAATGATTAATAATTTTTATAAAACGTTATTATTTTGTTATTACTATTATTATTGTTTGTTAAATTTGTATAGATGTAAAAATATATATTATAACTGCAATAATTTTCAATAAAAATGATAATTTTTGCAATATGATGAAAAAATAATTGGGAATAATGATGGGGAAAAATGAGAGAATGATGATGATAACGTAATAAAGTGTAATCCCTGAAATAATGATGATAATAAAAGGGAAATTTTGTCCATAAAATAATAAAAAAAAGGTAAAAAAAAAAAATCCCAAAGTCAAAAAGCGGCCAAAAACTAGGGGAAATAAGCCTTTTGAAAAGTAACTGGAGTCTACCCCCAAAAGGCTAAAAGACGTTTTTTTTCCCTTCATTTGATGTTTCTGGCATTATTAGGGTAATATTGATAAAAATTAAAAGAACTCATTAATTTTATAAAAAAATGGGTGATAAAAGTGAGAATAAAGAGATTTTGGGTCATTTGATTTATTATTAAAATTTTAATATTATCATTATTTTATCATTTTAAACATTATTAATTATTATTATTATTTATTACTTTTTAATTTTTAGTATTATTTTCCAAAAAAAATTTTAAATTTTAACTGTAATAATTTAAAAATAATAAAAATAATAAGTATAAAATTTTAATAAAAATTAAATTTTTATAATATTTTATTAATATATTATTGTTATTTAAAACCCCTTTTTAAATTTTTTTCACTGGTAGTATAATTGTAAAAATAATTTTTTATAAAAGGGAAATTTAATTTCAGAAAAACGATATTAATTAAAAAAATGATAAAATAATTATTTTAAAAACGTTATTATTGTTATTTTTAAATTTTTTTTACTATTATTATTGTAGTTGTTTTTATTTTAGATGTAAAAATATATATTATAACTGCAATAATTGTAATAATAATAATAATAATTGGAATAATGATGATAATAATTGCAATAATGATGATAATGATGATGATAACGATAATAGTGATGATAATCATGATAAAATGATGATAATAACAGAATTGTGTCCATATATAATAAAAATGCAAAAGAAAAAAAAATCGTAAAAGTCGAAAAAGCGGCAAAATCTAGCGAAATATACCCTTTTTGAGAAGACTCCAAATGACGTTTTTTTTCTTCATTGTATGATTCGGGCAATTATTAGGGTAATGATGATAATAATTACCAGAATTCTATTAATCATGACAATAATGATGATGAATGTGAGAATAAAGAGATTAGGATAACATTTGATGATATTAATATTATTACTATTATCATTATTTTTATCATTATTATTATTATTATTTTATTTTATTATTATTATTATTTTTATTATTATTATTATTATTATTATTATTTTAAATTTAATAGTATTATTGCCAAAAAAATATATTATAATTGTAATAATAACAATAATAATAATAAGTATAATTATAATAATACTAATTGTTATAATATTGTTATTAAGATTATTATTGTTATTATTATCATTATTATTATTTTTACTGGTAGTATAATTATAAAAATGATTATTATAACAGTAATAATTAAAGTAATAACGATATTAATTAAATAATGATTAAATAATGATTATAAAAATGTTATTATTGTTATTATTATTTTTATTACTATTATTATTGTAGTTTGTTATTATATAATGTAAAAATATATATTATAACTGCAATAATTGCAATAATAATGATAATGATTGCAATAATGATGATAATAATTGCAATAATGATGATAATGATGATTATAATGATGATAATGATGATGATAACGATAATAATGATGATAATCATGATAACAACACTGCAGTTGAAGGCTGAGAGAATAGGCTTGACAAGACCTTATACTGTTGCATCCATCTACCTTCCTCTACATAATCTGAACATTAATGATCTGGAAGATCTACTTGGGCAGTTGCCACATCCATTTCTACTCTTGGGAGAATTCAAATGGTCGGCATCACCTGGGGAGACACTTTGTGCAACCCTCGGGGAAAAGGGCCCTTGGAGTCCTTGTTTTTAAAGAGTAGATGCAGTTTTACTGAACAATGACACTCCCACACATTTCCTAATTCAAACTGTGACATTCTCCAATATAGACCTATCAATAGGCTCACCTGATTCACAGTTGAACTTCACTTGGCAGGTCATGGAAGACTTGCATGGAAGTGACCACTTTCCAATATTTTTGGAGGAGGTAAATGGTATCCCAGCCAATGGAGTGCAGAGATGGCGCCCTTAAACATGCGGACTGGAATTTTTTTAGATCAACTGCAGTATTGCAAGGATCTGTGAATGATTTCCAGTGTATTCAAGATGTGTTAATCACCCACATCACAAATTCACATTGCAGTAGAAGGATCCATTCCCAAAAGTAGCGGCCATTACCGTCGACCCCCAGTACCATGGTGGTCTGATGAGTGCCAACAGCAGTCAGAGCAAGAAAAGCTGCATTAAGGCAAATAAAAAAGGGACGCCCCAGCATTGTAACCTTGATCAATTACAAGAAAGACCCGAGCCAAAGGGCCAGGCGCTTGCTAAAGGAGGCTAGACGTATGTCGTGGAGACAGTATGTCTC
This sequence comes from Penaeus monodon, assembly GCF_015228065.2. NCBI lineage: Eukaryota > Metazoa > Arthropoda > Malacostraca > Decapoda > Penaeidae > Penaeus > Penaeus monodon. Next base: position 809,182 of record NW_023659441.1, read on the forward strand.
CTCGATTAGCTCTGGGACTCCTTTAGCATGGGTATGGGACAAGGTGTGTAAGATCGCTGGAAAGAGCATATCCATGTCAAAACCCTGCTCTGAATATGGGATGGCATAATCATCACAGAAAAAAAAAGATGTTGCAAATGAGCTATCTAAATCCATGGCAGAGATCTCCTCTGGAGCATCTTAAAACTGCTCGATTCTCCACTTTTTCGGGCGGAACAAGAACAACACCCAGTGTCGTTCTTCAGTAGGACTGCAGCAGAACTTCCATACAACTTCCCCATTTTTGCGCAAGGAGATGGCACTGCTTTGCAGCTCTCCCGAAAGACTGCCCCAGGAAGTGAGGGGTATTCCATACCAATGATATCCCCACTTCCAGAGAGCTCCCAGAAGTTCCTGTTAGACCTATTTAATAGGATCTATAGAGGGGGGCACAGTGCCATCCACTGGAGAGAAGCTAAAATCATTCCTGTTCCTAAATCTGGCAAAGATGCTTCCGCACCAGGGAAATTTCAGACCAATTTCCCTCACCAGCTGCTCTGCAAGTGATGGAGAAAATGGTCAACTTCAGGTTGACATGGCTGCTGGAAAAAAAAAAACATGTTGACCCCATATCAATATGGCTTTAGAAAATTAAGATCAACCACAGATGCACTTGTGAGGATGGAAATTGCCCATACGGAATTCCTTCGCCCCAGTGACGTCACATGTTAGCAGTCTTCTTTGACCTTGAAAAGGCTTACGATACTACTTGGAAGCATGGCATACCCCTGAAGCTGTATGACACTGGTTTAAGAGGAGCATTACCTACCTTCATACAAAGCTTCCTTGCTGACAGGAAGTTTAGAGTTCGGTAGGGAAACGTTTCTCTAACCTGGAAGATCAGCGGAAGGGGTCCCCAAGGGAGTGTCTTAAGTGTGACCCTGTTTGCCATTGCTATAAATGACATTGTAAAGGTTTCCAAGTGCTGTCTCATGTAATCTGTATGTTTGGGTGACTTACACTGTACTGCTCAAGGAGGAAGCTTTCAGGATGTGCAAGGCGCATGCAGAATGCAATAATCAGGTTTACAGTGGGCAACATATCATGGTTCAAATTTTCTCCAAGCAAGACCATGGCTAAAAATTTCCACAAAAGAGGAAAGTTTTCCCTCCTTCCCTCTATTTAGGGGCAAACCCACTGCAATTTGTCCCAAAAGATGAAGTACTTGGGTCTTTAAATTTTTTACTCAAGACTTACAGGGTGCCTCACATCAAAACAGTTAAAAGTGAAGGCTACAAAGCACTTAGTATTTTGCGGGTTCTTTCACATTTATCTTGGGGGGCAGACTGCACAACGCTTCTACGGCTTTACCGAGCGCTTATTCATAGTAAGCTTTACTATGGATGTGAAACTTTTTCATCTGCAACTCCCACTGTTCTCCGGATGTTGGACTCGGTTCATAAAGAAGCTCTCAGAATCTGTACTGGGGCTTTTAGGTCTGTGGATCCCTGTATGCTGAGAGTGGAGAACCACCTCTTTCATTACACCGGGGCTACATGAACCTGATTTATACACGAGACTACAAGGATTCCGGATCTCCTACATCCAGATTGGTTTTCAACCCCCTTGAGGATAGCCGATCCTATGGTAGGGAATGAGGAATCTTTTAGAAGAACTTAATTTTAAGTCTCACTAAGGTCTGGCTGTTGGAATTCCCCCAAATTCCCCTTGGACTAATCAAGTCGAACTGGATTTGGTCGGAATTGGGAAAGGGGGGAGATCTGAAGCAGAAGTCAGAGAGAGATTTCTTCAGCACATTTCAAGTACCAAGGATCCGACCAATATATACAGATGGTTCGAAATCTGAAAATGGTGTGGGCTTTGCAGCAGTGAGCAGAAGGAAGACTGCATCTGGCAGTGTTTTTTTTAGGGAGCCTCGATCTTCACTGCAGAGTTACATGCCATCCTTGCAGCAGTTAAGATGACTAGAGATCTTATGAACCATTCTATTGTGATATATTGTGATTCTCGTAGTGCCTTGCAAGCAATCAAGAGCTTAAAATCATCAATCCAATAGTGAGGGAGGTTCAAGATTGGCTTGCACTGATGTCAACATGTAAAAAAGATAAGTCTGTATTGGGTGCCAGCGCATGTTGGTGTCAGTGGGAATGAGCGAGCTGATCGAAGGCCAAAGCAGCTGCCGCTCAGCCTTGTGATGCTCGTTTTCCTCTCCCACACACCGACCTGAAAACCCCGCATCAGGAGTTGTCTTCGCGATAAATGGAAGGAACAATGGAGGCATATCTCCAGAAATAACTGCGAGAGATTAGAGATGACCTTGGGAGTTGGGTGACTAGCATCCCTCCCAACCGAAAAGTGGAAGTTGCATTAACAAGGCTAAGAATCGGGCACACAAACTGACTCATGGGGCCCATGATGGCTAAAAAACAAGCACTTTTTGGGGGGATGCCAAGAGCCCCTTTAAAAATCGCACATGTAGTGGAAAGATGTGCAACATTCTCAGACCAAAGACGTATGTATTGTCTCTCCCATATACCCTGAAAAATGTATTGGGGGAAAATTGTGAAATAGAGGGTCTTATTAGTTTTTCCCTTTGGGAGACTAATATTTTAAATAAAATTTGATTATGCATAATGTTTATGCAATAATTTTTTTACACTTAGAGTATAATATTTATGCTTTAATTTTCAATTTGTTTATTGTTATTTATAGATATCTAATTGATAGATTTTTAAAATTTTTAAAAATTTAAAATTTCTATTTAACAAGGTATTCGCCGCTAATGACCTTAGCTGTTGACGCGGCAGATAATTTTAAATAATCAATCAATCAATCATGACACACAATCTAAGCATACTTCAATGGAGGGGACTGCTCACTTCTCAGGCTATCATGTCTTCATGCTGCCAAGCATAGCTGGCAAAAGAGGCTTGATCACCCTAGTCAGAGCAACAATCCCTAGCTCCATAATAGCCGACGCACCGCACTGTGGAGAGGATGTTGAATCTCTTGCTTTTGAGATTTACCAGGCTGGGGCCCCCCTTAAGCTGTACAGTGTGATCATAGGGGGAGACTTCAATGCCACTACCCCATCCTGGCTCCTGCAGGGCACCGGATGGCAGGCCATCACATAGTCAACGTGCTTGAGACCAAAGCATGTCGGAGGAGGGTCCTAGACCTCACATTGGCCACTGCGGCTCTGGTGGGGAAAATTAGATGGTGTGTCGTAAGACTGTCTAAGTGACCATTTTGGCACTGTTACTACCCTCAGGATGCTGGCCTAGCCCAATGCCACAACCAAATCCAAGATGGAAAACAGACAAGGCCAACTGGCAAGCCTTTCAGGATGCCTTGGCCCACTGTCTTAGAAGCACAGAGTGAAAACGTGAAAGTGCTTCAAGCCAGATTTATCAATGCCATAAATCAAGCAGCCTCACAGACTATACCTAAAACTCGGCCATGGTCCAGGAGTTATAAGGATGCCTGGTACTTGAAAGACGAGATTAAGGAAGTCAACCACAGAGTGAATATGTGTAGAAAACATTTCCGAAAGCAAAGAACCCCTGACAACCTAGCCCTCCTATGGGAAGCAGTCAGGGAAGCCAGGGAAACTGCCAAAAGAGTCAGGCAGGAAAAGTGGCAGGAATGGTGTGAGTCCTTTGACCACCGAACCACCCTTACAGAGTTGTGGCAATGGATCAGGCGAGCTACTAGCCGCTAAGTCCCGAGGTGCACACACCAAGACCCTCAAACAGAAGCAAACAGACTGGTACGAGAACAAGCAGCAACAGTCTGACTGCTGAACTGAGGGCAAACCAACGTCTACAACCAGGTAGACTTGCTCATATCAGAGAAAGGGCAGCCGAACCCGATAACTCAGATGTTAATCTCTCTCTGATGGAACTAACACAAACCTACAAAAACAGTTCTTCCACAGCCCCAGGCTCTGATGGGATCTCATATCCCATCATTTTCCACCTAGGACTGGCAGGTGAGCTTGCATTCCTGCAACTCATCAACAAGTCCTGGAAAGCTTCCACTCTACCCCAGAGCTGGAAGAAGGCCATCATAGTTCCCATCCCAAAACCAAAGCAGCAGGGAAGTTCCGCCCCATCTCTCTCCTCAGCTGTCTGGGTAAGACGGCCGAGAGAATGGTTCTAAACCAACTCCAACGGAAAATGGGATCCCCACATGAACACCTCCAGGGGTTCACAAGGGGTTGAGCACAGCACACAGCATAGCCACGCTCTTAAGCACAATCAGCACTGTCACTTCTGTGGTAGTATTCCTAGACCTGAAGAAAGTTTTTGAATTAGCAAGTCCTCTTGCTATTCAGGAAAATCTCATCCAGAAAGGAATCAGAGGAAAGCTCCTGGCTTGGATAGGTGAATATTTCAGGAACAGAACAGCCAAAGTCAGATTCCAAGGTCATCTATCACAGTACAAGCCACTAGAAAATGAAACACCTCAGGGTGAGGTCCTCAGTCCAGCCCTTTTCAACACCCTAATGTTCTGCATCCTCAACATACAGCTCCCAGTGGGGTGCAAGTTTATCTATGCAGACGACCTTGCAATCATCTCCACTGGAGCATACTGCCTATGTAAAGCCCATTGTTGTGTGTGTGCGTGCGTGTGTAGTAGTATTATACAGTATTGGCTGGAATTCCCTTTTCCACAATAGTTTATGATAAAAAAAAATCACGATATATAATATCAATAAGAAAAAAAGTTAAGGAAAATATTTCGTGCACTAGTATCTATCACAGCCTAATATTTGAGTCCGCTAAGTGCCTCAAATGCCGAAAAAAGTGATGAGAAACCAAGCAGTTGTGACCATAGACGGAACAAAGAAAAGTTCGGTGTTTTGCTATATAAAGGTTTTTTAGTTTTACCCTAGGGTTCCAGGAGCAGATCCCCCTGGATAGGGAATATATAGATCGTATTTTCTTAAAGCTTTTGAAATTGATTAGGTTTCTTCACTTCTTGCAACATCCGAAGGAAAGTAAAACAAGTGAATAGCTAAGGGGTTCGACGCGGACATCAACAATTAGAACTTAAATGAATGATACAAACCCTAACCTCCATTTTCTCACATTTCCCCAGGTCTCCTTGAGCATTACTCTTCGACCATATGATTATACATTTGGCTCACATCAGCAGCCTGAAGCCTTTCACCTTCGAACACGCATTTTTACATGTCCCAGCGGTCTGCAACAAATATGTTGCTATCGACGCTTACAAAAGAATATTAGTTTATTGCTACTGATTTGTGCAATGGAGTGAATGCAATATATTATCTTCTCACATTTCTGTTAAACTATCATGGGTAATAGTGTTAAGAAAAAATAAGTTAAAAAATAATTTCGATGATTTTGGCATTATTAGGGTAATAATGATAATAATTACCAGAAATTTTATTAATCATGACAATAATGATTATCAAAGTGAGAATAAAAAGAATTTGGATAACATTAGATGATTTTTAATAATTATTACATTATCATTTTATTATCAATATTATTATTATATTATTAAATTTTTATTATTATCATTATTACTTTGATTATTAGATTATTTCCAAAAAAAATAATTTTAACTGTAATAATAAAAAAAGTATCATAATAATCGTTATAATATTTTTATTAATATTATTATTGTTATTATTATCATTATTATTCTTTTTAATGGTAGTATAATTTCAAAAATAATTATTATAACAGTAATAATTACAGTAATAAAGATGGGTTTAATTAAAAATGATATGAATAATTATTATAAAAAAAGTTATTCTTGTTATTATTATTATTTTTATTATTACTATTATTATTGTATTGTCATTAGTATTTTTGTAAAACTATATATTATAACTGCAATAATTTCAATAAAAATGTAATAATTGTAATAATGATAATAATTGCAATAAAGAGATAAAGATGATGTAAACATGATAATGAATGAAAAATAAAAGATCATAATAATGATAAAACGATAATAAGATAAATAACAGGAATTGTGTCCTATATAATAAAAAAAGTAAAGGGGAAAAAA